>NC_142388.1:15724545-15827045 GCF_059441005.1 Hippichthys cyanospilos | reverse complement strand
GCTTGGGTATTGCAATACTTAAGCTAATGTGCTCTCAATGTGGGAGAATACTGTCCAACTTTTTTAAATTATTATTATTTTTTTTTTATTATTATTATTTTTTTAATCCAAAAAAAAAGGCTATAAATCTGCACCTTCCATGAGTTGATAGTGCCCGGAAAGGAATACCTTTCTGATTGCTCCTTGTGCGTGGTCAAGGATGTGCCATATTATCCCAACCGTAAGGTGCACCGGTATATAAATCGCAGCAGCAAAAATTGAGCAAAAACACATCGTTTGCCATGGATAAGGCACACTGGACTATAAGCCGCATTTATATGGTGGTAATATGAAACTTACATTTTCTTTATATATTTTTTTAATATTCTACCAACTAAAACATCCTCTCTTTAACAGACTGAACATGCCTGCATGTTTAGTCCCAACATTATATTTATAGAAAATGGATGGATGGCTATTACCAACAGAATACTGCAGTTAAATAGCATAGCATAAATACAATCATACTGTATACCGTATATCAAATTTACACGTCACAAACTTTTATACAAGATCTTATTCAATTTAGACTTTACATATATGTGTGTGTGTATATATATATATATATATATATATATATATATATATACACACACACATATATATACATACAGTGGGCCCCCGGTTTACGAACTCCCTCTCTTACGAACTTTTCGACTTACGAGCGTGGACCGCGGCGTTTTTTGTCCCCCTCTTACGCACAAACCTTTCATCTTACGAACAATCCGACATGCCGGTCAATGTGATCGCACAATTATTTTCGCTTTGCTGCATCAACGAAATCAAATGATCACGCTTGTCACGGCAACGCTGAACGCTATTGCTCTTACAATGTCACAGTTACTGTCTCAGTCACGGTGTCAGTCACGGAGATGCCGATATGCTATTGGTCAATTAAGGTCACAGTCCCAGTCTCACTCACGGAGATGCGGATATGCTAATGGCCGGCGTCATGTCAATCGCAGAAATGCCGATATGCTATTGGCCGAACGCCTTCATCAAGCTTGATGACACAGCTGGTCGGTGTGTTGTGAAGACTTTGCAAACTTTATCTGTTAGACATGGCTTCTAAAATTGCAAGTGGCGGTAAAGGAAGAAGTAAGAGGATGATGACAATAGAAACCAAGCAGGAGATAATAAAAAAATACGAAGGAGGCGCACGCATAGTTAACCTTGCTCATGAGTAGGGCCGTAACCGCTCGGCAATCTTCTAAGGGTAAGACTTTCCTTGCCGAGGGACGAACCTCGGTCGACAACAAAATGGAGAGGCTTCTTCTATTATGGATTAGGAAATCGCCGGTGATATGTTCTCGTTTAAGAAAATAAATCAATAAATTCTGCGGGTTGGTCTCTGCTCCCCTCCACCTCCACCCAGCTCAAGTCACGTCGCCCCAAAGGTAAATGTCGCCCCAAAGGTAAATGTCATATTTATGTTATTTAATTTAACTGTACAGTAGATTATGTTACTCATTTTTAATATGTGTATAAAGTCGTGATGTTTTTACCTAAAGTTTTTGCACGCGTTGCACGCATTCACTAATTAACATAGGTTTGGATTGCCCGTCATACGAGCAATTCGGGTTACGAGCATAGCCATTGAACGGATTAAGTTCGTAACACCGGGGCCCACTGTAGTTATACATATATATATATATATATATATATATATATATATATATATATATATTGAAGGAATCCAGAAAAAAGCTTCTTGCCTTAAACTAGTTCCTAGCGTGTTCATTTTTGTTGAAAGATCGCCCATACCACAACATAGTGAAACAATTGATTTAATCCAGACAGAGTGGGAAAGTACACGAGGCCTCGGGCCAGTCTTGCCACAGGTCGGAGCAGAAAATGGCAACGTTTCACCTTCAACATTCAGTTCTTATACCCTTTTGGGGCATCTAGTCCCACTGTGGAATGCAAGTGCGTGTGTGTGCGTGCGTGCCTGTCGGTGTGTGCGTGTGTGCATGCGTGGGGGTCTGTTTGCGTGGTAATGGTGTCTTCAAAAGTCTTTGTTCTCCCGGCCATTCTTTGAAGCGGTAGGAAGTCTGAGCGCCATAAAACCCTGACTGATATCTTCTCTTGAAGGCCACACCTAGCCTTTTGCCCATGGTGGAATGTTGGTCGGGGGATGCCATCTGTTCCTTTTGGAGGTGCCGACTTGTCTTTATTTCCCCTGGACCAGGACCATATCTGCTTTATACTGACATTACATCGTCTCAGTCTTTATTAGAATAACACAGTTCCATGTACACACTATTTTATTGATATATTGAATTTGAAAAATATGAATTTCCTTCAATATATATATATACACACACATATAGATATTTTTAAAATAACATTTTAAAACTCTTTTTGAGCACAGCCATTGATTCACATCTTTTCAGTTCTATTTCATAGTTGTTGCATAAACTGACTCCTTGAACACACATTTGCTTGACCGGTGGGAAAAAAACAGCAGATAAGCCCCACTGGACAATAACCCGCAGGGCTCAAATCATGATGAAAAAGATGCGGCTTATAATCCAAAAAATACGGTAAGTGTTCTGACCAGTCAGCTAGCTAGCAGGAAATCGCCAAATTTGATATTTCTCTAGAGAAGACAAAACTGTCTGCAGGAGCAATAGTATATGAGATGAAACTGACCAATGAACCATAGCAAAGTCTTCGTTCTTGTGCTGTGCAGTGTACTTCAATGATCTCGGTTGACTATAAGTGGTTTGGTTGCGAATGTAAATGTACATTCATTTGATGTTTTACATTGTCAGTCTGCATGTTGAGATTAGTGCAAAGATGTCCCCAGTTAAATCACATTTCATTTTTGGATATGACAACTTTTTTTTTCTTTTCTTTAAACACAGGGTTCTGGGATGACCATTCTCGGCAATGTCAGTTTTGGATATGACAACTTTGTTTTTTCTTTAAACACAGGGTTCTGGGATGACCATTCTTGGCAATGTCTATTGCCTTATTTGGAACTTCTAACCTAAAGTCTTCATGTGTGACCTGGAATTTTAATTTGTTCTTATTGTACCTCATTTTCATCGTGGACTAGCATAATGGCCTGGGCAGTTCATAGGTTTGCGGCTTTCCTATTCCATAAGTGGTTATGGATTCATGTGAAAACTATTATTCTCAGAGAATGTGCCAATGACTTCTCAGAGTAGTTTAAAATTGCTCTACAGAGAAGTTACACAGATGTTGAGTGGATTTTTTTTAGAGTTGATGTTAATTTTCTCTTATAAAATCAGTTTGTTCATAATCATTTATGAGATATAATTACAGTTGTTTGTAGTTACCTCCTAAATATCCTCCTTTAGTGGTATTTGTTGTTCTTTCATATTCATTCAAATATTTGGTGGAAAAGTTATTTCTCTGTGATAAGTGCAACTTTTTGAACAGTTCTCACAATTGGGCATGAGGATGTGTCAACATTATTGGAATGAAACTGAGATTTTGACCGTGTCATGTCAGACAGTTAAAAATCCCAAGGCAGAAATTAGAAACGCGTATGAAAACAAAATTTATTTTTTATTGGTAATACTGCTTTCTGCTCACTGTATTGCTTAGTTCTTGGTATGTTGTGTGACTTAGTAATACTAACACTTTTCTAAGATATGAATCTACAGTTATCTCTACAAATTATGCAACTTGGATTATCATCAATGTTATCATCATGATCTTTTTGGGTCCAAAAGTCGCAATGGAAGTGAAATGGAAAAAAAAAAAAAAAAAGACCTGTAACTGCAGGATTTCACCTTTGGGAGTATTTACATCAATAACAAGTAAACCGTTTAAGAAGTAAGCAATTTATCAGTTTTGACAAAAGTCACTTTTTAACTTGTTCGATTCCAAAGACAGTTTTATGGGGGGTTTTCTTAACTCTTTCAGTGCCAATTGTTATTGGAAAAGGAAACCTCCGTGCTAGTTGACCATCGGCCAAAAGTGGTCGCTGTGCCCAGTAAAGGGTTAAAGTAATCAATTATATTTGCAGTTATTTACCTAAAGTAATCGATTACTCAGGTATTTAACTACCTAAAAAATTACTTCAGTATTTAATTTATTTACTATCATCCAAACCTTCTTTTACCCAATACTTGGAAAAGAATGAAAAAATGTAAATCAGTAACTGGGATTGACTGTCTTTTCTAATCTATTAAAAAAAACATTAGAAATGTCCTTGGAATGACATGAGTTAAGGGTTTGAATGTTGTCTTTTTGATTCAGACTTCAGGCTGTAATAGACATCAAAACTATTTGCATCTAAGTATTAAACTGTCCAATCTAATTTGTGATTGCTCCAATACTTTTGTTCTCTCTAAATCAGGTTTGATCTTATGTAGTGGAATTTGTAGTGGAGTCCAAAAGATCAGAATTATCAATCTCCCAATATTTATAAACTCGATCAAGTCTGTGTCGGTTTTTCAAAAATATGTATTTTTCAGAAGCTGCTGCACCTCCAACTTCTGGTTAAGTATAACACTGGCCACACACGTCATAAAACTACGGCCCTGAATACAAGAGGGGTCCCCAACCTTTTTATCACCACGGACTGTTCAACACAGGAGGTGGGGCAGAAATCTGAATATCAAGTGAGCTCACTCTTAACAAAAAACTAATGTGAGTCCTCAACCTTGCCTGAGTCTCGAACATACTTTTGGGACTGCCGCCTTAAAATGTACACATTACGTTGATTAAATCAATCATACAACTGTTACAAATGCTATTCATTTCAATACAAAACGTTAATTAGATGCAAATGAGTAGGCTACTTATTAATGCAAAATGTTTTCATATGCTAACATACCAAACAAAAATGCTAACGAGCTTAAGGCATACAAATGCAGCAATATATAACATGCTGAAGATAAGAACTAACATTAGCTAGCATGTTATCCACAGTCACACGTTGTTGGATCAACAAACAAATTTATATTATCACAAATGACAACATTCTTACAAAGAAAATGTAATTTACAGACACTCGTGGGCCAGATTGCAGAGCAACAGAACACTGACCGTGATTGCTCTCAATTGAAGCCACACCCGTCCTCCCTCACGACAAAAGGTAATATCAAGACGGGCCACAGGCAGCGGCAAAAACAAAGATCTAGGCAAACAGGTGTGGCCCATACCAGCTGATCCCCGCACTAGATAGCATAGATACTCGCATTTCTTTTGACGAGATATATCAGTTCAAAGTGCCTCCTTTGGCAATTACACTTCAGTTGTCCTCATGTTATGACAATGGGAATTGGAGTGTTATTTCAGGTTATTTTAACAATGGCCCTGAACGAAAGTCTGTTTATGTTGGAACTGTATTGAAAGATGTTGTTGCCAGTATGTGATGAAGAGTAGAATGACTCTTTTACCTTTTTTTTTAAAATCATTGTTTAATATTTGCTGTTGCTTTATCAACATTTTTTTTTTTTTTTGGAATCAAAGAATTCTTGCCCATCTCACTTGTGCTCATCTATCCATTGTCTTTGAGAGTTTTATCAAGACGTGATAAACTCTAAAGTCATATTTAGCCACGTGGAAGCCAATGGTTGGTTTCAAAACCACAGTCTAACTTCAAGGCACATGAAGTATAGAAAAATGTATTTGTGTGATGTAAAATGAGCCCATAGTTGGCAGGGATGAAGGCGAACTCTCTTAGTTGCCTTACGCACTCTCCTGTTAAGATGAGCTGGGTATTGAAAGCACAGTCCAGACAATCATGGAGACAAAGCCAACCGCAGAGAAAAGTCTCATTTTCGTACAAGGATTTGACTGAGGCTCGCATGTTGGACTTTTGATAACACACAAATCTTCTTTTTGTCCTTCTGGTATACCTCAATTTTCCCAACGCATATAGAATATAATTCCTATTCTATTTCATTTGTACTGACAGTATCTCTTTTAGATCACATGTTTATAATTTCACATCAAGCCTCCACACATTTCAAGAGTAGAAATGTGTAATTCTATATGCAATGACCCCCTTTCTGTGAATAACAGGTCCAATTGTGAATGTAGCAATTACTGCCGTGTTTTTTTTTTTTTTTTTTGGGTGGTGTTTTTCACAGTGCTACATCCTACATTCAGGCTGGAGCATTCACATTTTCTTGTAATTATAAACAGATCCGTGTGTGTGATTAATCTTTTTTTATGATGGCATTATTATGAATCGTTCATGGTACCTGAAATTACTTGAAGTGTATGTGCCTGTAATGTCCCCTTAATGATATGTAGATACTGGAAGTCCCACCTTTACACTGTGAGGAAATAAAACTTGGAGCACTGAAATTTTATGCTATGAAAATATGATTTAGAAACCTTGATGCGCTATTGAAAACTAAAAGCACAATAAATACGGGATTCACATTCAATCAAAACTGATGATGTGAGGCTATCAACTATAGTACTGTGGTGCAGTTCTATTATAAGACTCAGTCAATTACAGGCAAGACTGCACAAATATAAGACTTTGTGCAATAACAGCATGACACTTAGTAATTTCTGCCTTTAATAAATATTGTGCATGACAATATTTATTGTAATTTTTTGTCCCATCTCACAAGATTTCTTACTGAAGCATTCCAAAAAAAAAAAAAAAAATCCTTCTTGATGTATAGCTGATTTCCTCCGTCTTGGATGTGCCTTTATTTTGTTGTAACATCTCATTTGTTGTATTTGTGAGATGCCATGAAAGAATGGTTTTGAGATTTGAACAATATTCCTGACTGTGATTGGGAATGATGGAAATGAGACAAAAAAATGTGTAACCTCTTGATTCAACTGTTACTTTAAATCATTCGTGATTGGATGTATGTAACAATAGATTCTATGTTTTATTTACTTGAATCGAGATATTAAAGTGATCTTAAGGTCCTCAACATCCTGTTCGTTTTTTATTGCTATTCACTGTGCTGTAGTTCTTTGTCAATATTAAAGGAAATGTGTGGGTTTTTTTTAAATGCAATATATCAGTAAAATAACGTGCATTATAATGAGGATTGACATGACTGGAAGTCAGTATCAGAAACAGGAATGACTTGGTCCCGGAGACGTTGAGACCAGATGCCACCTAGAAAAGAAACAAAAGGCTTCCTCTAACATCCCACTGTGAACTGAAGAAGATAACATTCAAGAGTTATGGCGCACTGATTTCCCCCTCTTCAAAAGAATGGTCGGCGAATGAAAGACTTAAAGACACCATCTCCACGCACACACATGGCCACGCACATGCACACTCGTGCACACACGCACATTCACACCTGCATTCCATCGTGGTTATGCCGGCTTTGTCCACAAAAGGGAGAGACGCCAAGGATCTTTGCACTGATGTTTACTGAAGTTCATTTGGTTACAACAGTTCACACCGTAGAACTGACACATGCAAAAGAGATGTCAGCTACGGACAACATTATACGCATTTAATGCAAATACATAAACCAAACGCATACATACCACTTTGGGCCGCTAAAGATAGACAAAGCTGGAAACACTTTATGTCTTCAGTGAATGCGCGTGCCGTCGCGTCTGACGTGATGACGGCAGCGTTAATGACCTTCCCGGAAGCACCTTTCGCAACCCTAAATAAACTCTGATAGCTGACGGATTGAAAATCATCCATAAATAAATACTATTGCGGTGGACTTAGAAATAATATGTAGCCATTTCAACCAAAATACAAAATATATAAATCGAACAGAACAAAATTGGGATAGGTTTGAATACAACATCGTCCTCTTCCGGCGTATGCACGGCATTTCATTGCCAACCGCCAACCCCCAACCCCCAAAACTAAAAGAATTCAATGTGGAAGGTAAAAGGTTGCCATTTTCTGCTCCGACCTGTGGCAAGACTGGCACGGGGCCCCGCGTACTTTCCCACTCTCTGTCTGGATTAAATCAATTGTTTCACTATGTTGTGGTATGGGTAAGCTTTCAACAAAAATGAACATGCTAGGAACTAGTTTGACACGAAGTTTTTCTTTTTTCCTTCAATACACTTCCTGTATTCTGCCTAAATACTTTACCAATATCTCCTGCTAAGTGCACTGACATGATTTTGATCATATTTTTGCTACACTGGTAAATCTGCTGGGTTAAAAGTAACCAGCATTGGGTGAAATGGCTAACCCAACTCGGGGACAAAAAGGAACCCAGCCAATGCGAAAGAACCCTGTAGTAAGGCCAAGGTTTTGATCCAACCGGGGATGTACAAATAATATTGGGTACTTCAAAACTGCAATGCATTATTTTATCACTTATTACTGTCTTTTCAAAGTAATTAGTTACCGTACTTTCCACACTCTAAGGCACACCTAAAAGCCTTACGTTTGTTAAAAAGCCGACGGTGCGCCGTATAATCCAGTGCGCCTTATACATCAATCATATCACGTGCTGACTGCAGAAACTGCTGACTTCGCTGATCATTGAGTTGACATTCCCTTGAGCGCAGCTCGATCTCATGGACACATAACAGAATGCAAATGCAGCCCTAGCCACCACTGTAGTTTTGATTCCATGCACATAAAAGCCTTAAATTTGTGTTGTGAAAACACCACCTGACTGACATTACTTCTGGAAAAAAACAAAACAAAACAAAATGCTGTTCATTTTTGTATTCATTTTTGGAGTGAACAGAGCTGTAAGAATGCTTATATACTATTAATAAAGTTGGAGTGACTTATCTGATCAATGACTTGACATTCTATCAGAATAATTGTAAAAATTGTGATTATACATTTGCTATAAGAAAAATATAACTACTTGCAATGAAGAAATTCTTTTTTGCTATAATAAAAATAACTTCTTGCAATGAGACTAGATGCACTGCTTCAGATGAAACTGTGTGCTATGAGAAGATTGCTGTCTCAAGTTTCGCCGTATGAAGGACGACCAGCCGGATCAAGCTTGGCCACAGTCAATGTCACTTTGCTTGTTTTCTACAAAATATCTTGTCACATACAAACACAGGAAGACATGTGTACATGGTTCCAGACATGTTTTTTTTAGGTTGGGAACCTTTATGTAAATTAGGAACTTCTAAAATCAAATAAAACCAGAGGGTTCGGAGGGGCGGCTTCAGCCTAGTTAGAATTGATCTTGTGCAGTCTTTCTCCGTTCTCCTCATGCATTAGCAAGAAAAATGCCTTCTTTGTGGAAAGTTTCTCATAAATGTCCAACAGGTGAACCTGACACATCTAGTGCAGCTTCATGTAGTGCAGGCATGTCCAAAGTCCGGCCCAGGCGCCAAATGCGGCCCGTGGCCGTCCGGCCAGCTGCCTCCGTCATAAAATCAATAACGTCTGGCCTGCATGGAGAATGAATACATTGGGCAGCAGCGCTGTCACGTGTGTGTGCTAATTGCTACCATCTATCGGCTCAGTTAGGAACAGCAAATTAGTACATGAGTAATTGACTGTATGAGCCCCTAACTTTCTAAAATGGCATTAATCAAAAAAAGGAGGAAAGTTAACTGCGAGGGCCGACGGTCTAAGGATGAGTGGAAATTGGACTATTTCTTCACTGAAATACAGAACACCTGTGTCTGCTTCATTTGTAAAGAGACAGTGGCTGTTTTTAAAGAGTTCAATATGAAGCGACATTACCAAATAAAACATGCTGACGTATATGGCAAGATCATATGTAATGAAGGCAGCGAGAAACTGAAACATCTTGAAGCTAGTTCAATCTCACAGCAGCAATATTTTACAACTTTTACCGACAGCTGGATGAGGACAAGTTCCGAGAGATTCGAGCATTTGGTAAGAAAATGCTAAGCTTGTTCGGGTCTATGTATTTGTGTGAGAAGACATTCTCGGTTATGAACTTAAATAAGAGCCGTGTGGGGACACGGCTATCAGACTCTCACTCATGAGACATCTTGCGCATCCATACTACTGACATAGATCCACACCTGGCCTTTGTCCTGCACTCCAGATCTCAGTTTCACCCATCACACTAATTCGGACAAATCATTTTTCATTTACGTTAAGTCTGAAAAGATTTATTTATTTATTTAGTTAGTTATGTATGTATTTATTTATTTTAAGTTTTCACTCCAGAATAATAACCATTTAAAAATCCAATCAACATTTATAGTTACTAATGTCATATTTTAAATGAGCTCTGCACTTGTTGATCTTACTATTACTGGTTCATTTCTCTGTTATTGTGTTTAATTTTTTTATAAATATTAAACTGCCATGGTGAGATTTTTTTTTTATGTTTCAAATGTAATTTTGCACCCAAGAGTACAATTACTTCTGTTCAGCTGTTACAAAAAAGTTGTAGTGTTAAAAAAAGTGAAGTGAATATTCAAATTCAGTATTTCATGTCAATACAATTTTGATATGCATGTTTCAAATTAACCAAAACACATGCTTAAGATAGCTGAAATTAAAATAAAAGAGCAAATGTGAAACACAGAACGGCTCGCTGAAATGTATTTAAATGAATTGCTGTTATATGTAAAGAATGCCCGCCAAGGTTGACCCCCCCCCCCCCCCCCCCTACATTTTTAACACAAAAAACCTGGCCCCCTTTGCAAAAAGTTCGGACACCCCTGCACTAAATGGAGTTGCATTATGCATTCACTAGATAATGGTGCACCAAAGGGAATGTGTTAAAAACAATCAGCTAAATCATCAAACTTTATTCATAGAATTAAACTTTATTAATACAGATAAGCGTTCTCACAGCCGCCAAAATGAATAAACAGCTTTTTTGTTTGAGTACTATCTGAAGAATGGGGGAAAAATACCTCTTGATTACATTAAAAGACTGTTTAGATCAGGCATGTCCAAAGTCTGGCCTGGGCACCAAATGTGGCCCGTGGTCAATTTCCATCCGGCCCGCGCCTCAGTCAGAAAATCAATAACGTCTGGCCCGCATGGAGAACGTTACGTGCGTGTGCTAATTGCTGCCATTTATAGGCTCAATTAGGAACAGCAAATTAGTATATGAGTAATTGACTGTATGAGCCCCTAACTTTCTAAAATGGTGACAATCAACAAAAGGAGGAAAGTTGACTGCGAGGGCCGACGGTACAAGAATGAGTGGAAATTGGACTATTTCTTCACTGAAATACGGAACAACTGTGTCTGCTTCATTTGTAAAGAGACAGTGGCTGTTTTGAGTTCAATGTGAAGCGACATTACCAAACAAAACATGCTGATGTATATGGCAAGATCAAAGGTAATGAACGCAGCGAGAAACTGAAACATCTTGAAGCTATTTTAATCTCACAGCAGCAATATTTGATAACTTTTACCGACAGCTGGATAAGGACAAGTTCCGAGAGATTCGAGCATTTGGTAAGAAAATGCTTTGCTTGTTTGGGTCGACGTATTTGTGTGAGAAGACATTCTCGGTTATGAACTTAAATAAGAGCTGTATGAGGACACGGCTATCGGGCTCTCACCCACAAGACATCTTGCGCATCCATACTACTGCCATAGAGCCACACCTGGCCTTTGTCCTGCACTCCAGAGCTCAGTTTCACCCATCACACTCATGCGGACAAGTCATTTTTCATTTGCGATCAGTCTGAAAACGTTTTTTTTTTTTTTACTTTTCACTCCAGAATAACAACCATTTCAAAATCCAATCAACATTTATAGTTACTATTGTCATATTTTAAAAGAGCTCTGCACTTGTTGATATTACTATTACTTGTTCATTTCTCTGTTATTGTGTTTAAATTTTTTATAAATATTAACCTGCCATGGTGAGATATATTTTTATGTTTAAAATGTAATTTGCACCCAAGAGTACAATTACTTCTGTTCCACTGTTACAAAAAGTTGAAGTGTTAAAAAAGTGAATATTCAATTTCAATATTTAATGTCAATTCAATTTTGATATGCATCCATAACCACGTATAGCCTGACTGCTTTCTCTGGATGATCTTTTGGATCTTTTGCAAGACATATTTTTGAACACGACCATGGACTTTTTCCTCCTCCGCAGATCTCATTATGCTTCGATATCACCTCTGTTGATTCATCGATCGCTTGCTCTGTAGATTCCTCAGTGTCTGCCTCCCCGCCTTGCTGTACCACCTTTGGCATGTTTTTTTTCTGGAGCAGGCCCAGGGTGCAGAGCGGAAACATGCCTTTCACTGCCACATTCTGTACACTTTCTCAGAACCTTACAGTCATTTGCAATGTGTTTTGTTGAAGCACAACAGTCAAAACAATAGTGATTTTCCTTGAGGAAAGCTCTACGTTCTTCAATTGTCTTATTTCTGAAGCTGCGGCACTTACTGAGGGGATGAGGCTTTTTGTGGAGAGGGCAATATTTCTCCTGGTCATTGTTTTCTGTAGATCCACTATCCACCTTAGTCTTCCTTACTGACACTTGAGTTCTGCTTTTCAGTTCTTTCTTGGTGAGCTGTGGGGGACCACAGGAAAGGAAGTTGAAACTAGGATCATTTCTTGTCCTGGCATGGTTGCATACAAATTGTGAAAAGAAGGTGAATGGTGGAAAAGCGACTTTGTTTTGGTCTTTGTAGTGGGAACCTGCAGTGATCCACTTCTCTTGTAATCCATATGGTAGCTTTCCAACAATTGGATTAATTCCTCTGGCTGTGTTTAGATATGTGAGTCCAGGCAAATAGTCTTCCTCCACTGCAAGCTCCAGTTCCAGAAGAAGATCTCCTAACTCCTGTAGTTTTAAATGGTCTTTGTTGGAGATTCTCGGAAAATCGTCTAGTTTCTTAAAAAGGGCTTTCTCAATTGCCTCTGGAGCACCATAGGTTTCCTCTAGACGCCTCCATACCATATGCAGGCCTGCAGCTGCGCTCTACACACGTATAGAACCGATCCTCTACGCCTGCTCAGATGACTGAGGTCCGAGCCACTTCACCAAGAGATCCAGTTCTTCTCTTGGGGACAGTCCCAGATCTTTAGTGAGGCTGATGAAGGAGGATTTTCACCCCCAGTATCTCTGTGGACAGTCGTCAAACTTCTGGAAGCCCAAAGTTACTACTTCCTGCCGAATTAGAAATTTCACCATGTCTGGGAGAGCAGCTGACTCATTAGTGGGAGAATTTTGTGAATTTGTTTGAGGAGACACATCATATTTCTTCAGAATTGGCATGGGTTGCTGGCCCGCATCCAACTTTGGCTGTAATATGTGCGCTCTCAATGTGTGGCTGGGTGGCAATGGCTGGAAGTTTATCGCTTCCTCAACTAGTTGTCCAGTTTCTATTTGGTTTTCACTGGTATTTTTTATAAATATTAAACTGTCATGGTGAGGTATTTTTTTATGTTTCAAATGTAATTTGCACCCAAGAGTACAATTACTTCTGTTCAACTGTTACAAAAAAATTATTAAAGTGTTAAAAAATAGTGAAGTGAATATTCAATTTCAATATTTCGTGTCAATTCAATTTTGATATGCACTTTTCAAATTAACCAAAACACATGCTTAAGATAGCTGAAATTAAAATAAAAAAGCAAATGTGAAACACAGAACGGCTCGCTGAAATGTATTTAAATTAATTGGTGTTATATGTAAAGAACGCCCACCAAGGTTGACCCCCCTACATTTTAACACATCAAATCTGGCCCCCTTTGTACACGTTTGGACACCCCTGATCTAGTGGATACTTAACAGAATTCAAATACAGCCTCAGTCACCACTGTAGCTTTGATTCCATTCGTCTTATTATCCGGCGCGCCTTATGTATGAATTTAAAAAAAAAAAAGGTAATTTATTGAAGGTGCGCCTTATAATCCGATGCACCTTATAGTGCAGAAAATACGGCACATTACAACATTACTGTATTTAAAATATAAAGAATTACTCTATTATTTCATTACTTTTATATTACTCATCAACATAACTGGAAATATGGATTTGCCATTCTAAAAGTGGCTCATTACACTCAATACACATCCAGGGGAAGGTTGTCTTAAGCCTAAAAACAGTACAAATCATTTGCTATCTTTTGTGTTGTAAACCTTTAAAGACAAAATACTGTACAAAATATTTTATTGTAATTGAATCCCTTTATTACTTTGCTTGACAGCATAGCAGTGGTGAACCGTAAGGACCAGCAAGGCCTGGCTTAACATAACCTTGATATCATTATCATAATAAACTATAATAATTACAAAAACTATAATGAAAGTCAATTTCATTTCAAATTCATTTTTACGAAATATATATATATATATATATATATATATATATATATATGTATATATATATATATATATATATATATATATATATATATATATATATATATATATATATATATATATATATATATATATATTACTTATACATTTTTTATTTATAAAATTATTCTCCATGTTCTGTTCTTTTCGTGTCACATTATATCCATTTGGTTACACTCCTTCTAGTGTTGTAGTTTTAAGTTGGAGTTTTTAGCCAATTAGAATCCAGCTAACTTGTCGCCAGGGTGTATGTAATCTGCCTTAGCCAGAAGCTAGGGCATTCGCATCAACACGGCACGGGCTTCTCCACAAGCGCAAAATAACTTAATGGACAGCTGTTAAGCAAATCAAGTCATAAGATCGCCTTCTAGAGGCCTCATGTTGAACGTGACGTGAGTCACTGCTCACTGCAGGAAGGTGGTGCAATGCTCAACAAGCAAGCTACTCAGTGTTGGCTTTGGCTAGAGGCGTAGCGTAGCTATTAGCTAACCTGTACCAACTTGGCCATATTTCTGAGTGGGCTACCAGGGGCGTGAGCACCTGATGCTGCGTCGTCAGTAGGTAAATGACTAGTTAGTGTAAAGCGCTTTGAGTACCCAAGGTAGAAAAGCGCTATATAAGTGAAAGTCCATTTACCAAGTCCATTTAGGATGCTTTTAAAAACTTCTTGGGACACACGAGTGAATATACAGTATTGTACATCTCAGTCCGAAGGTAAAGAGATCTCCTCAAAGCGCTACGGTGCTTTTAAAAAACTTCTGGGAACACCCAATACGCCCAATACCGTGATTGAAGCAAGGATTCTCGCACTCACTTGGAATGATGTTTATTCATATATATTAGTAGGAGAACACCATTGATACACACTGTCAGTAGAGCCCGGTTATCTTGTGTGTCTTCCTGTTCCAAGTCTCGCAATACTAACACTCATATATCAACTTGAATACTGTTTTAACTGTAACTCACTACATCCCTCCTTTTCAACTTTAGCTCACAATTAAAAAAAATATTGTAAGAAACCTGTGCTGGACTTTTTTTTTTCTTTTCACTTAGCATAAGAACATGACTCAATACCTGCAGGAGGTTGTTAGAGGCTATTACAACTGTCAAAACAAACAGTCTAACTTTGGTTGAACACAGTGTAGCAAAATCAATGCAAAACACAAACGACATATCTCCTTCCACTCACCATGTTTCACCAGTACGCATTGAGTATTGAATCAAGGTATTGAACATTTGGCTTAGAAACTCTCCCGTATCTAGTGTGATACACACCAGTATTAGGCAGGCTGCTACTCAACCCGTTTACATTCTTCTGGGAGTCGTGTCATCATTTGATTCATTTTGATGTTGTTATGAGGAAACACCTGCTGAGAAACCAGTAACATCAGTCACTCTATTTGCTTGTCTATTCATGTGTTGAGATATTTGCGCATGTACATGTGGAATACATGTAAGATTTTTTTCTACTGTTCACCACAGCCAGTAGCTTCTTCTGTATTTGGGCATACTTCAACTTTGTTTGGGTTAGTGTTCGTGATGCGTTAGCAATAGGATGTCCTTCCTGAAGACAAGTGGCTCCTAAACCATATTGCGATGCATCGCAGGTGAGAGTCACTGGTTTTCTCACGTCGTAATATTGCAGCACTGGTGGACTGGTCACGCATGCTTTAAGTTTGTCAAACGCTTCCTTTTGATGCTGATTCCAGCTCCAAACTGCATCCTTGTTTAACAATTGAGAGCGTAGTGTTGATATCTCACTCAAGTTTGGGATGAATTTTGCCAAATCATTGGCCATTCCAAGGAAGCGTTCTAAAGCTGATTTTTCATCAGGAGGTGGCATCTTGCTGATTACTGTGATTTTCCTTTGATCAGCTTTGAGTCCTTTGTCCGTGAACACGTCCTACATAGCTCACCTCATTAAGCTGGAATTTGCATTTTTTCGGGTTGAGCCTAAGCTTGACTTTTCTGGCTTGCTCCAACACTTTTCTTATGTTTTCATCATGTTCCTCGACTCCTTTACCACCAACAATGATGTCATCTACAATTATGGCACACGGATAGCCAGAAAACAGTTGCTCCATTGCCCTTTGGTATAATTCAGAGGCAGTATTAATCCGGAAAGGCATTCTCTTGAACTTGAATTCTCTTGAACTTGAACCTGCCAAAGGGTGATGTCAATGTAGTTAGGCGAGATGAGGCATCATTGAGTTTGATCTGCCAAAAGGAGCTCTTAGCGTCCAGGGCGCATAAGACAGTTGTGCCTGCCAATTGAGCTGCTACTTCTGGGATGATGAAGGCTTAATTAAGCTCTCCACGATGCAAGTCCACAAAAAGAATGCGGGCCTTTTCAACTGTGTCCTTTCACCATGCTTCTCATCACAAAGCACCCTCTGGAAGTACGAAACTGCTTTGCGCCGCCAGCTACTCCTAGCTTTGTTGACAGATTTCACAGCAAGAATGACGTATATCAATTTATTAGTATGAAGCTAACAGATATAAGTAAAGAAAAATCAAATTAGGCTCCATTTTCATTGCAGTGTGTTGCAGCAGCTTATTTGGTTCACCATCCTGCTTGACAAGAGGGGGAGTGCAGTTTCTCCCCCCCTGCTTCACGTCACCAGTTCAATTTGAATAAGTTACCCCGTCTGCTGTCCCTCGGTAGCAACGCAAACTCATGGGCCGCGGACCAGGAACTTCCCACCAGAAACGTCCTCGTCCTCGTCCAGGAATTGAGAGTTCCTTAACTGTTTGGTGTGAAAGGGGCTATACTGTGTAATTAAGTCTAAATTAATTTATTAAAAGCAGTTACAGAAAGATTTAAAAATCAAGAAAATTAAAAAAGCAGCATACTAAAAAGAAGGTGAGCATTTTGGTAAGGATGTTTTTGAAAATACTTAAAAAAAGACTTTACCTATCAATGTATAGCAAAAATGCATAGTTGTTTCCCTTTAAAAGTATTCACACTTTATTGCTATGTTTGAACATATGAACATATTCATATGACTCAATGAGAATGAAGAAAATTGGGGAACGATACACATAAATACAGAGAAGAAAGCTGTTTTAAGCTGTTTAAGCGTGAATACGAGGTGGTGTATTATACATTATTAGTTTTTACTGGAATCCAATATGATCAAAATCCACAACTCTCCTGAGTCAGGAATTGGTTCCAGTATTTTTTTATGTGGCCAATGCTTGAAAGAAAAATCTTTGGTCTGGTGATACGAATATGAGTAAAGACACACACACACGCGCACACACACGCGTACACACACACACACACACGCGCGCGCACACACACACACACACACACACACACACGCACGCACACACACACACACACACACACACACACACACACACACACACACACACACACACACACACACACGCTATTATTTTATAATATTTTAAAATTAGCTTTAAAAGTGTTTAATTCTTGCTCCAGTTGATTTTTCTGTTCCTCGTCATTTGATGGTGTCAGCCTTTTTATTATATTATTTTGCCCTGTTGAATTACTAGTCTGTCGTCCTTCTATTTCAGTCGTTTCCCTCACATCTCCAGTGTATCCTCCCTTCTTACTTTCTTCTACCCAGTCACCCTTCTTGTTCACCCTCCCCCGCTGCTTTTGGCCATTTGTAGAGTCCAGCCAAAACTGGGAGTGTGGCCTCAGAGCTCCATAAATCCATGCGGCCATCAGCGTTCTGGCCATAATGAGGAAAAGATAGTAAAAATGTGGTTATTATCTGGAAACATGAGCGAATGAGGGGGCAGATGAGTTGGACACATGCTGTTTTCAACACGATCCAGTTGGATGGACAAATAAGTGAAAAAACACACTTTAAAGGAATCAGCCTGCAGATGGAGGTGCTCAAATGGACCACCGCTAGCTTTGTCGTTTTAATTTAATGAGGGTTTTTTTTCTTCACATCCCTTTTTTTGACAGTAAAACGGTAAATGGTGGGACACAGAAGCTTTCAGGTAGAACAGGTTCCCATCTGATAAGGTGAAAATATGTATCTTGTACTAAGCAGCAGTTCCAAAGTAGTTGGAATGTTGTACAAAATATTCTTAAAAAAATAATGCAATATTGAACTGAGTATAAATTAGTAATGTGGAAAGTGATGGATGGAGCAGTCGTTGATACGTCCGTCTCACAGTTCAGGGACCCAAGTACAAATCCAGCTGGCTCCGGCCTTCTTGTGTGGAGTTTGCATCTTCTCCCCGATCCCGCGTGGGTTACCTCTGGACAATACAGCTTCCTCTGACACTCCAAGAACATGTATTGGACAGACTAAATTCAAAGTTAAAGTCAATTTAATTGTCAATTTCTTCACATGTGCTTAACATACAAAGGAATTGAAATTCAGTTTCTCACTATCCTCTGCGTGTTACATGTACAATAACAAAGTGGAGGTGCACAAGACGAGACAATCCTAAAACTAGATTCTTATCAATAATAACGTGCAGTATGTTAGGGCTACTTTGCCTCGTGTTGCTAAACTAAAACTAAAAACGAAAACCATCATCACCGCCCTTCATCACTTTCCACATTACTATTTTATACTCAGTTCAATATAGTGTTCATTGTATTATTTTTTTAAGAATATTTTGTACAAACCAGGTGTGGAAATTGTCCTTAAGGGTGATTGGGTGCGTGAATGGTTGTCCGTGCCTGTTTGCTGGGATAGGCACCAGCAAGCCTGGGACCCTAATGAAGAAAATGGGTGGAAACTGGTGAATGTTATTTATTTCTTGTGCAAATATTTGCTCATTTTGAATTTGATGCTTACAACATATTCCAAGAAAGTAAAGCAAAAGGCCAACAAAAGACTACTAAAGTTGAGGAATGGCTAAAAAAAAAAATAACACGGGTTTTGGAACATTCCACAGGTGAATTGGTTAATAGGGGAATGTGATTGGATAGAGTGGAAGCATCTCCAAAAGGCTCATTTGTTTACAAGCAAGGATGTCATCTCTTAATGAGAAAATAGATGAAAAGTTTAACAACATTTCTAAATGTACATATTTTTTAAAAAAATGCAGGAATTTCATCATCTATATGTTTGACAAGCAGCAAGGTCAAAATCCAACTTTAAATACTAGTAACCTTCTCTCTGGTGGCACTGCACAAAAATCCAGCACCATTTTTTCAAGCAGGCATTCTCAAACATTTTGGAGTCAGGGACCCCTTTTAGAAAGCAAAATCATTGGAAAATGACCCCCATTGCAAATGTTTTGGGGAACAAAACAAATTTAAAAAAGCAATTTAAGCCAAACTAAGTGCCCTTTTTAAGCACCAAAAGATTCAGTTTGACAGCAAGTATAATTACTTTTCAACAATAAGGAAGTTTAGAAGATAAAAGTTGCAAATTGCATGCCTCAGGTTGCCGTCAATCATTTAGTTGAAAACAGCATTTTCAAATAAAATAAAAATCTTGTGTTGATTATTGCTACCACGCTGTTTTATTCGTCTATTAAACAAAGTCAATCCAAGACTCCAACACTTGAAATTAGTCATCACCGCATACTGGAAATATGTGATGATGTCCCCCAGCTCTCAGCCTATTTCCTGGCAGATTTACGGAAGCAGCCTTGAATGTCCGCCTGTTGTACATGGATCGGAGCCCATCGTGGTCTGGGAGATGAGTTCAGTCAGCCTAGGCTCTGATCCACAATAATAGCAAGAGAATAAAGGAAGGGCTCATGTCCACCCTAGTCACATATCAACTTGACATATGAGTTGGTTTGTACTTCAATGCTCAGCTCTCATTTGCGCAAGCAGAGTGTAATCATTAAAGCGCATGCTAAATTATTAGTGCAAATTCATAAAGAATGTCGGACATATACAACCCATGTTTCTTTTTGTTGAAATGGTAAGCAGTGAAAATGTGCAATTCACTGTCAAGATAATAGCTCAAGGGAGTACATTACATTACTTACATTAAGTGCAAATAATCTTTAGGAAGTACCTTCTACAATTTATACAAGTCTGAGTTACATAGAACAAAAACATGTGATTTAATTACTTAATTCAATCGTCACTTCAAACCCCAAATTACAGGTGACAAATGTTTATTCTGGAATTATTTGGCTCTGCTTAATTTAACCTACTTCTTTAAATGACAAACAATAACTAATCCTAATAGAATCATGCCTGTGGGATTCTAGCTCAAAGCTTCATTTTAAATATAGCCAATTAAAAATCATTTTCATTTTATGCATACTTAAAGCAATTTTAAAAACTGGTTATGAAAATGGTACCTAAATCAGTGCTCCATTATTGTGAGCCCCCCACCTACTCACCCACTTGCTCCCTTACAACTGCATATGGAGATACAGTAAACCTCAGATCCAAAATGCCCCTGTGATTTAGTAGAATTTCAAAGACTATATTTTCCGCACTATAAATTGCACCTTCGATGAATGGCCTATTTTTTTTTTATTCATATTTAAGGCGCACCGGATTATAAGGCACACATAGAACAGAAACTACAATTACGGCTGGGGTTGCATTATGCATCCACTAGATCAGGCATGTCCAAAGTCCGGCCTAGGCGCCAAATGCGGCCCGTGGTCAATTTCCATCCAGGCCACAGCCTCTGTCAAAAAAGCAATAACGTCTGGCCCGCATGGAGAATGAATACATTGGGCAGCAGCGCTGTCACGTGCGTGTGCTAATTGCTGTCATCTATCGGCTCAATTAGGAACAGCAAATTAGTATATGAGTAATTGACTGTATGAGCCCCTAACTTTCTAAAATGGCGACAATCAACAAAAGGCGGAAAGTTAACTGCGAGGGCCGACGGTTCAAGGATGAGTGGAAATTGGACTATTTCTTCACTGAAATACGGAACACCTGTGTCTGCTTCATTTGTAAAGAGACAGTGGCTGTTTTTAAAGAGTTCAATGTGAAGCAACATTACCAAACAAAACATGCTGATGTATATGGCAAGATCACATGTAATGAACGCAGCGAGAAACTGAAACATCTTGAAGCTAATTCAATCTCACAGCAGCAATATTTTACAACTTTTACCGTCAGCTGGATGAGGACAAGTTCCAAGAGATTCGAGCATTTGGTAAGAAAATGCTAAGCTTGTTCGGGTCGACGTATTTGTGAGAGAAGACATTCTCGGTTATGAACTTAAATAAGAGCCGTGTGAGAACACGGCTATCGGACTCTCACTCATGAGACATCTTGCGCATCCATACTACTGCCATAGAAGTAGTAGTAGTAGTAGTACTGCCTTTGTCCTGCACTCCAGATCTCGGTTTCACCCATCACACTAATTCGGACGTCACTTTTCATTTACGTTAAGTCTGAAAAGGTTTTTTTTATTTATTTATTTATTTTAAGTTTTCACTCCAGAATAATCACCATTTAAAAATCCAATCAACATTTATAGTTACTAATGTTATTCTGTCCTCGTTTGACGTCGCTGTCGAACTAGACAGATAGCTAACAAGAGTTGAGTTGGTTCAATGAAAGCTTGAAGCATGGAAGTTTAAGTCCTTTACTTGTTTTCCTTGCTTGTACAGCTATTTAGAACCTATACTCATTTTCCTTTCTCTCTTTCTCTCTTTCTGCAAACAGACATATAATTTCTCAACTTTGCAACGAACGAGGTGTTTAACTGTAGACTGGCAATCTTCAAATGACCGACGGCAGAGCCTCTTGGGCATATAATGTAAATGAACACAAGGTGGAACTAAAGGACAAAACAATAACCCCATCAACCTATAATGTGGAACAGAACAATCAAACTGTGTAAATGAAACAAGTATAGTTCCAGCACACTCCCCGCCTGGTATAAACATTATTACTACGTTACGCAAAGAAAGTCCATTTCTTCAGGATTTCTTTGGAAGAAGAAGAGTGAGTTCCGAAAGTGGCCTTAAATAAGTCTTGACAGTTCCTTGCTTCACAACTTTCACTTCTGCCTTTCTGACTTTATTGTCCCGGCTTGAGATGATATTTATGACCAGTCCATTGGGCCATTCATTCCGCTTGGTCTGGCTATCCTTAAGCAACACAACATCTCCCCCATGGATTTTGCGGTTCTCTTCAGTCCATTTTCTGCGGGGCTGAAGCGTCACCAGGTACTCTTGTCTCCAGCGCTTCCAAAATGTGTCGGCAATACACTGTACATGCTTCCACTGTTGTTTATAGAGGTTTGAGAGATCAAATTCCCCATGTGGAGCTGACGTTGGTTCGATCTTCCCAGTTAAGAGCATAGCTGGTGTTATGATATTGGGTGACTCTGGGTCATATGACAGAGGAACCAATGGCCGGGCGTTCATAATCGCCATTACTTCCGCCATCAGTGTAGTAAGAACCTCATGGGTCAGACGAGTGGGCCCTGCTTGTAACAACATACCGTCCAAGATTCGTCGTGCGACCCCAATCAGTCTCTCCCAGCATCCGCCCATGTGTGATGAATGAGGGGGATTAAAGGTCCAGGTGCATCCCTCACCTAAGAGGTAGTTTTTTATCTCAGGGTCATCTGTCTGGATCTTCAGTTCCATGCAAGTGCCAATAAAGTTAGTCCCGCGGTCAGGCCTGAGAAGCTTAGCAGGACCTCGGACAGCAAAAAATCTTCTCAAGGCGTTAATAAAGGTTGATGTAGACGTGCTCTCTATTATTTCTATATGAACAGCTCTGGTCCCAAGACAGGTAAACAGCACAGCTCACCTCTTGCTATCAGCACTTCCTCCCCTTGTGCGGCGCGTAGTAACGCTCCATAGTCCAAAGACGTCTAACCCCACTCGGGTGAAAGTGGTTCTGTGATGAGTCGTTCAACCGGTAAGTCTGCCAGGATTTGCTTTTCTGTCTTTCCTCTCAGCTTATGACAGATAACACAACCATTTATCACACTGGAGACCAGCTTCTTACCTCCGATGATCCATACTCCTGCAGAACGAAGGGCCCCTTCCGTGAGGTGACAACCTTGGTGAGCAACTTTTTCATGATAATGATGTACCAGTAGGGTCGATATGTAATGTTTCTTTGGAGGATGTACGGATGTTTCTCATCTTCTGGCATGTCCGCTGCAGACAGACGGCCTCAAACACGTAGGAGACCTTCCAGGTCAAGTACGGGTTTCAACTTGTGTAACAGGGTTTTCTTGGAGACCTTCTGTTGTTATTTTAGTCTGGCGATGTCCTCCTTGAAGACTTCTCTTTGAACACACCTGATGACCATGACTCTTGCTTGTGATTGTAAATCTTGAGCGTTCGGTTTGGGAAGTTTGGAGTAGACCCTTGCGAGGTGGATGAGCCTTGATATGCCTCGAATCATTGACCTCCAAACTGAAAAACGCTCAAAGCGATGAGTGCTGAGACATTCTGCCCCAGCCTTGGTTGAAATGGTGACCTGTGGCCGTATCTCTCCGTCTGTCTCAGGATCCACAAGCTCAAACTTCCTTAGTGTCTCTACTGTGGATTCTCCATTTTCAACCTGCTTGAGGAAAGCAGGACCACAAAACCAAGTGGTGAGTTCTAAAAGACCTGCTGGAATAGATCTAGTGGTGTGGTCTGCTGGATTGTGGTCAGTGGTCACATGATGCCACTGATCTGGGTGTGTGGACTTTCTGATTCTCATGACTCGGTTAGCGACATAGACGTAGAACCGACGGGATGTGTTATTGATGTAGCCCAGGACAATGTTGCTGTCGGTGTAAAATTTCACAGCTTCTATGTCAAGGTCCACCTCCCGGGAAATTACCTCTGCCATTTCAACTGCAAGGACGGCAGCACATAACTCCAGCCGTGGGATGGTGTGAGCTGGTTGTGGTGCTAATTTAGCCTTTCCCATCAAAAAAACAAGGTGACACTGTCCGGAAGTATCCACTACCCGTAGGTAGGCCACTGCTGCTATGGCAACAGTAGACGCATCAGAGAAGATGCAGATCCCTTTCTGTCGTGCTGAGCACAGGGGTACCTTGGTATAGGGCCTTGGGATGGATAGGTGTTCCAAAGCACGTAGCGAATCTTTCCAAGCTCGCCAGTACTGTTCCTTTTCAGGAGGAAGAGGGTCATCCCACTCACATCGCTCAGAAGATAACTCCCGGATCAGAGCTTTTCCCTGTACAGTAATGGGAGCTACAAATCCTAGAGGGTCATAGAGGCTGTTAACTGTGGACAGCACACCTCTCTTGGTGTATGGCTTCTCTTCTTTGGACACCCTGAAGACGAAACTGTCCGACTCGAGGTTCCAACATAGTCCTGGACTCCTCTGGACAGGTAACGGCTCCCCTCCAAGATCCAAATCTTTGAGACCTTTGTCTTCTGAAGGAAAGGATCTCATGACTGTGTAGCTGTTAGATGCTATCTTGTGAAGGTGTATGTTGGACTTTGCCAACATGTTTCTTGTTCTTTTTAGAAGGTCGATGGCTTCTTCTTCTGTAGGGACAGAAGTTAACCCATCATCGACCTTAAAGTTTCTGTTGACAAATTCCTTTGCATCCGTACCATGTTCTTCCTCTCCGGCGTGTGCAGCTCTCCGCAGTGCATATATCGCCACAGCTGGTGAGGGGCTGTTCCCGAATACGTGGACGTTCATCCTATATTCGGTGATGTCCTTCTTGAGATCATGATTTTGGTACCAAAGAAATCTCAGGTAATATCAATGGTCTTCGCAGACACTGAAGGAGTAAAACACCTGTTGCACATCTGCTGTTATGGCTATGGCCTCTTTTCGGAAGTGCATAAGTACTCCTACCAGTGTGTTATTGAGGTCAGGACCACTTAATAGGACGTCATTCAAGGAAACACCTTCATGTTTTGCACTCGAGTCAAAAACAACCCTGATTTGTACTGGTTTTTGTGTGTGGTAGACCCCAAAAATTGGTAAGTACCAACATTCTTGATTACTTTTAAGTGTTTGCACTTGTTCTGCATGTTTTTTGTCTAGCATATTTTGCATGAAACTGATGAAATGTTCCTTCATGTCCGGCTTCCTATCTAGTGCACGTCTGAGAGTATTGAGACGTCTCAGGGCTTGACTTCTATTATTTGGAAGGCAGGAGCGTGGTGTACGAAAGGGCAAGGGAGCAGTCCATGTGTTAGAGCTATCCCTGACAACTTCCTCATCCATAATGTCAAGAAACATCTGATCTTCTACTGATAGAGCAGGCCGATCGTCATCCTTCATCCTGACGAACACTGTTGAACCGAGACTGTCTGTGGTCTCGTTTTGTACAGTGCTGTCACTAGAGTCCTGCCGAAGATGGCTTGGCTGCGTTGTACGACCAGACAAGGATTCTTTAACATGGATTGTGTTTGAGCAGGGTGTGAGAAATGATGACCTCCCATTGTTCAGCAAGTTTGTTTTGTAGACTGTTACATTGGTGGGCTTGTGAACACATCCAAGACACACGTCTCCAATCACAACCCACCCTAGGTCGAGACGTTGTGCATATGGTGCATCTTGAGGTCCATTGTACTGCTTCCTCACTTTGTGAAGTCTCAGGACGTCTCTATCTAAGAGTAGGAGGATGTGTGCCTGGGGGTCGAGCGGTGGGATTTGGTCAGCCACTGCTCTCAGGTGGGTATTATGTTGCGCTATATCTGGAGAAGGAATCTCGGACCTATCATCAGGAATTAAGTCGCACTCCAAAAGAGTAGGGAGAGGTACTTTTGTGCTTCCATCGAGAGATTCCACTATGTAGCCATGTGCTCTCCTTCCTGTTGTTTCCATTACACCCAAGCATGTCTTTAGCGTGTTGGTCACAACGTCTCTGCCGATGTTGAAAAGATCGAAGAAATCTGACCGTGCTAAGGACCGGTTGATTTGGTCATCCATAACCACGTATAGCCTGACTGCTTTCTCTGGATGATCTTGACAAAAGAGCCATCTGTTTGGGGCGTCAAAAATTGCAAGATGCCTGAGACCCAATGATATTCGTTGTGGTTAAAAGTACCGACCCAGATGATAGGGTCTATCAGATTCACCCAAGAGATGGAGCTGGGGATCTCAGGAATGTAAACAGATCTGAAACTGAAAGTCCTGTCTCTTTCACCAACCTTCAAAGCTCAGACCCAGGCTTGATAAATAATCACCCTCAACGATTTGGTTCCGATTCGTCAGAGGAAAGTGAGTCAGATGCCAGTCAGTGTGACTCTGCATGTTCATGAAGCTCACTTCACAAAATTTAGATAAAGTAACAAGACGCTCAGCGTCATAGCTTGTGAGACTTGGCTGACCAGTGCTCCCAGATTTGTATCCAACACGTGATAACAGTAAAGTTAAAAATATCATTTGAAATTATCGATATATTAAGCTCACCGTACAAGGCGCACTGTGAGCTCTTGAGAAAATTTAAGGCTTTTAGGTGTACTTTATAGTCCATAAAATACGGTACTTCCAAGGCATGTATTTGTTACGGTGGTCCCTCGTTCATATGGGGAGTGCAAGTCGAGTTTTTTGTTCTCATTTTCAACACCCATAATAGGAGGATTGACTTGTAAAAGCATCATTCAAAACAGGTCAATTTTTCCACAAATCTGTGTTTGGATAACATTAATTTGAATGGTAAATAAGTAATATTATGTCATTTACAAGGCTTAAAATGATTATATACAGTATAGCTCTAGTGGTGTCTCCAGCATGAAAAGTTGAGTGGGGCACCAGTGTGGGCACGGGAAGCAAAACCTACACAATAAATTTCTATTCAAGAACACAATGCTTTTTATTAATAGTTTTACAAATTATGCCTATGAATAAAAGCTTTAAAAGATTCCAAATGAAAGTATCCCTCACCAGAGCTGTTCACTTCTTGAATAGAAAGGATGCATGTCTATCTGTCATCTGGGTAAACTTGTCAAAAACCCATTGTGCATTTAATCTCTGCTGGCCCATTGAGTTTCTTGAAAATGTCTTGATACTTTTTAGTGTTGAAAAGTTTTGTTTTTTTCCCCCACAATTTGAATGCTGTCAGCGGCTTGGTGGCATAGTGAATAGCACCAAACAGTGGATTTTGCAGGTTAGTATTATATTTAAGCAACCTGAGTTTTTGACATGTGGGACAGCATTGGCCCATTAGTATTTGGAAGCGGAATAAGCTCACTATATACGACAGGGCTGTCTCTAAATCATTGTTCAATTATTTTTTGCAAAGTCCCCTCTAGGAAAGAGAAAACATTGAGTGACCCACCCATTAACAATGAAAAAAAGCAATATAAATACATTTTCCGCAAATGTTAACTTTTAAGCCTGCCCCTTGGGGTCATGAGCGCTCCCCCTGGCATTGCCTCACGGCCTCAAGGTGGGCCCGCTCCACTGTTTGAGGACTGCCCTAAATCAAGCTAATTTGATTATTGAACAAGTGAACAGTGAAATCATATTAAAACAAACAACATTTAAATCAGACAAAATCACTTATATTAAAAGAGTTGAAACAAGTGAAAACTTAATTTCAATAAGACAAAAAAGCTTTTTTTGTTTGTTTTTGTTTTTTCCCCCTGGTATTTTCTTCCATGTAGCTTTGCTCCTTGTATGTCTAGTTAATGCTTTACCTTCAGGTGTTGTGGTTTCTTAATATCTGAAAATAGATGTTGCAGAGAGGGCTGATCTTTTTTCTCATGTATTACTATCTGGTCAAAATGAACAAAAACGTAATGGTTTTTTTTGGTGAATGTTTGTTTGTTTATGCACTTTTGTTTACACACTTCACTTTTGATATCACCTCTAAACGGTTAACAATGCACAGGTACTAACCAAAACATAAACACAAAGCTGTTCAATAACAAAGCTAATTCTTATTTGATCAATTATGAGAATTTACACGTAGAGTTGTGTGCTGAAAACACTGCTCTTGGTATAAGTACTATGTTGCAGAGAGATGCACTGTGAAGGTTTACTGCATGGCAGACACACGAGTTAACCATAAATGCACTTACCACGGGCACTCCTTGGACGTCCAACTGTTGCTTTACACATATTTACTTAAATCTTAAATTATTAAACCTTATACAACACTGTACTATTGTCCCTTTCCGTTCCCGTTTGCTTTGAATGTAGTCTCGGAGAGCCACGGAGGGAAATTAATTGCAGCCGGCTTTATTTTTAATGTTCCTTTGTGAGTTGATATACTATGAATAACATAAATCAGCATAGATGTACATGTACACACTTTTGTACTAAAGGTAAATCCAAAATAGCGACGTACCTGCCTAAGCAAAGGGATGTTGTGCCACCCTAGGGGATCAATATTTCCAAATAAGGCAAACTGAGATAGTGATTTGTTATCTGAGTTTTAATTGTTTGACTCCAAATCAACTCCTCATCTCTCCCAGTTATCATTTTCAGGTTAAACAGAGATAACTCTGAGCTGGCTTCTTAAACCTGAAGTATTTAAAATGGGCCAAAACAGCCATTCCTTTGAGCGCCTCTTTGAAAGAAACAGATCGGGCCGCATTGTAAATTTCTTACCTAGATTTTTTTTTTTTTAAATTATAGATTGGAATAAGTGTAAACTCTGACTGTTTGGTCAGCTACAGGCTTCACTTTAATTAGACTTCGGGGCGCCGCTTAATATAACCGCAGCTCTCTGTGTCAAGTCGTGGCATGGCGGCATGAGGCGGTGGAGGGAAAGGGACTCAAAAACGCAGGAGGACGGAGAGGGTGTGCTCAAACAAAAATGCTCTTTTAATAATAAAACAAGGCAGGAAAAGCAGTAGACAAAAACTTGACAAAGTAGCAAAATAAATGAGGAACGGAACATAACTCACGAGACTTAATTCGGATGACGGGGAAGAAAGGAGGGTGAGTAGGAGGGAAAAAAACACAGGGGCACAGGGAACACGAATTGACGATATCGGTGGGGTGAGAGGTACAATAATCCGACGAAGGCAACAGAGGGTCGGTGGTTTAAATACATGAAAAGTAATTACAGAAAACACACTACAGCTGGACGGGGACAAGAGGCAGGGGAACCGGATTGGCTAACACGTGTGGAGCGGGGGCACACGGACAACTGGTGGACGAGATAAAACTAACGTGACAGAGAAAAAGGCAGACGCAGGGAAACCAACACGAATGAGTCAGACGAAATGAACCAAAACTACTTAAACTAAATCCAAAAACCCGAAAAACCCACACAGAATGTGACACTCTGTGAAACTACAAATGGATGGGGAAGGATAACAGTACAGTTACTATACAAGGTTTAATAATTTAAGATATTAATATATTTGTCCTATGATGTAAAGTATAAATACTTTTCACATTTAAAAAAAAATCAGGTACCCACATACACGTGGATGAAAATTCCGTCAGAGGGAATTTTACTTTGTGGGTTTTCACTTATTGCGGTGCGGTCCCCATTAACCACAAAAAACGAGGGATCCGGAATGAGGTAAAATGAGGATTGCAATACGATGTTCATTTTCCAATATACCGCATATTGGTTTTGAAACGCCTGATTTTAGTTTTTTTTTTTTAAATTCAATATACTCCAGAGTGGGTTTCTGTTATGAATTTTGTCGTATTATAAATCTTGTTTTACATGTAAATCATTCGAAGCACTTAAAGGACTAAATATACAATTCAAGCTACTAAACCAAGTCCATCAAAGTATGACCAGGACAAAGACTCAAACAACATGAATAAAATTGTTGGTGTACCATAAAGCAGCATCCATTCATTCAAAACCGAAAAACACCTTGTAGCACTGATATTGCAATAAAGCTAAAACTCAAATGCGGTCTCTCTGATCACCATAATGTATTATTTTCTGTTAACTTACCAAAAACATACTGAACAAAAATACAAATGCAACATTTTTGTTTTTGCTTCATTTTTTCTCAAATATTGTTCACAAATCTCTTGAAGTTTGTTTGAAAACATTTCTTTGCCGACATAATCCTTATCAACAGGCTTATCAAGATGCTAACTACATGATGATTATTGCACAGGTGTGCCTTAACAGTGCTGCCCACCATCTAAGGACACTCCAAAAATGCACGTTTTGTTTTCATTTCCATTTAATTTCATCACTGACAATAAGGACACTTGTAAAAATACATAAACAAATAATCTAATGTTGCAATTTCATTTTTTCTAATGCCACAGGGATTTTATGTGTTAGAGTATTTTAGTCTGAACCAGCCACGGTTATGATGTACAAAATGATGACCACATGTACATTTTCGGCGCAAATTCTGTTACACCCTGAAATACAGTGCTTTGCATGACGCAGTGCTTCACAATTATTTTTGCTAAGCCCCCTTCCAGGAAAGAGAAAACCTTTTGCACACCCCCCCACTCACTGCGCTAACTCTAAATCAGAATATCATCTCTAAAATTTGTATAAGTATACCCAAAATTGTTTCCTGCAATATAAATTAACTTTCAAAAACTGTTAACTACTTTTTACAAAGCTTATACATGTTACTGGGTAGCCTGAATCTGAAAAAAAAAGTAACAAGCGCATGGCTGGCTCATATTGGGCACAAGCTGACAAATCCCTCTGGTGCAGTAGGGAACTCCAGTTCCTCTCCTTGAGTGCTGCATCCTCCCCAATTTCAATTTCGCACGTTCAATGATTCAATGATTCAAATGCTGTGCATCCTGATCAGGCTGATGGTCTGAAGCATCGAATCAGGTGTGTTGATAGTGGGAGACTGAAAATGGGCAGGATATTACCCTCGAAGAATAGACGTTCCCTATCCCCAAGTACTGCAATTTGATCATGAGGAACTCTTTAATGGCATGAACAGCAGTGAAAAAACTCACAAGGAATTCTCAAGACACTAAGATGCGATTGCCGTAGTTTAATGGAAAAATCACATTAAATCACAAAAAACACATCTTACATGTTCGAAAATCTGATTAGCATCGCCTGAAAACATTTGCGAATAACTGAACTTTATTTGGGACCACAACTTGATATTTAAGTAGGAAAAATATGAATATGAAAGAATATTTATAGTTTTGAATGATAGCAATAATCCAAATACTCATATCAGTAAAATTAAATAATTTTTAAAAGAAATTGAGTTGGGTGTGCTTTTATCGTTATTGATTAAACTGTATAAAACTTGACCCATGTAGAAGTAATGTTTGTGTGCATGTGAGTGTGCACGTATCTACAGTATATATATATTATATATATATATATATATATATATATATATATATATATATATATATATATATATATATATATTCCTCGCTACTTTGCACCCCTTTGCATGGTGGATATTGCATAGAGGTATACTGTGAAGGTTTACTGCATATATATACACACACACACCTACACACAATTAATTACAGCAAATCTATCCATCCATTTTCTTAACCACTCATCCTTACTAAAATCCTTATTAGGATTGCAGGCCAGCTGTTGCCTATTCCAACTGTCTATGGCCAGTAGGCGGGGCACACCCTGAACTGGTTCCTAGCAAATTGCACAAGCCAAGGGCATACAGAGACAAACAACCATTCACATTCACAGGCACACCTGAGGGCAATTTAGAGTGTCCAATATACCTACTACACATGATGGGAGCTGAGATTAAACCCACGACTTCATTCAAAAATGTTTTTTTTAATTAGTTTTAGTGTTATTTTTAAAAATATGGAGTGCAAGATAAAAATCTCGTACAGAACTATATGAAGGTTAACTACAATTGACAAACAACTGACCTTCCTTCTTGTGTGACTACAGATCTACAGCAAGACTGAAATAAATACAAAAACACACCAAAAGATCATGTATTATATTAACGCATTCAGTGTTATTGATGTCTAATGACGTTTTTACTCGTCTAATAGTGAATAAGTGAATGTATTCTGATTGTGTGACGACAGTCACTACAATGACTAAGTGAACTACTGTGACTAAGTGAACTTAAATGGTAAATGTTCCAAAATGGTTGACCCCATTCTAAATAACCATATCTCGACCAAACTACTTAATGAATCTTAATGAAACTAAGTAGACTTTATGTTGAAGGTCCTAAGTTTTATTGGTTAAACTTACAAAGAAAAGAACAAATATTTGTTGGTTCTATGACAGATTTCCATAAATGTTCAATGTGAGCACCACCTGTGACTCTGCAGACGTTGATGATTTAGGTATGCATAAGCATGTCACGGGAGAAGGAGAGAGGACCCAAGAGCACGCATGAGCTGGTAAGAGCAATGAGAGGGTATTTATTGAACGGAATATGCAGGCAGTAGTGGGAGCTGACGGGAGCGTGGCATGGAGTTCTGAGAGGGTCCTTAGTAAGGGAAGCTGAGATTTGGCAGGCAGCCGGGCGAAGGGAGGTGGACGAGAAGGGGGCTTGGGCGAATTGGTTAAAACGGCAGGCTAGCGGGTGGTCAGAGGCAGGCAGGGTCGAAATACCAAGGGTCCAGACAAGTCGGCAGGCAATCGGGTGGTCAAGGACGAACGGGGTCGGAGAACAGGCAGTCAGGCAGGACGAATTGCTGGAAAGCTCAGCGTGGCGCATTGAGACAATCTGGCAGGTTGTGGATGGAAGTGACCAGGCTTTATACTAGGCGGGTGAGTGGTTGCAGGTGTTAGTGTTTGGGCTGATTAGCAGGAGGGCTGAGCAAGTGAGGCTGGGAGTGAGGTGGCTGAATTGGTGAACTGTGACAGAACCCCCCCATCAAGGGACGGCTCCCGACGTCTCAAGGCCACCACCGGGCGGAAGGGAAAGGCCAACGGCCGGGTAACCCCCCTGGGCGGGGGGGCGGGCAACATGCCGGGGTGCGCCACGACGCCCAGACGGTTGATCAGGGTGAAGGCGGTGAAAGTTCGCAATCAGTGTGGGGTCCACAACTTGGCGGGCGGGGATCCATGATCGTTCCTCAGGACCATACCCCGCCCAGTCAACCAGGTACTGAAGGCCCCTACCCCGACGACGGGAATGGAGCAGCCGCCGGACCGTGTACACCGGGCCTCCATCGACGAATCGAGGAGGTGGGGGGGGGCGGGGCCGCCGGTACCAGGGGGCTTTCCATAACTGGCTTGACTCTGGAGGCGTGGAAGGTTGGGTGGACCCGCATCGAGCGGGGGAGCATGAGACGTACTGCTGCAGGGCTTAACACCTTCTGAATCGGGAAGGGACCGATGAAGCGGGGCGCCAGCTTATTGGATTCCACGTGGAGGGGTAGATTCTTAGTTGACAACCAGACCTTCTGGCCAACTTGATAGGTTGGCTGCGGGGAACATCGCCTGTTGGCGGTGTGAGTGTAGCGCCCACTTGCACGCAAGAGCGCAGAGCGAGCCTCGAGCCCAGGTCTGTCGGCATCTGCGAGCGAAGGTGAGGGCAGAGGGGCAGGAGGTATCATTATCCAGGGCAGGAAACAGCGGGGGCAGATACTCATACACGCACTCGAAAGGAGACATGCCGGTTGCCGAGCTGGTCAGGGAGTTATGGGCATATTCAGCCCACAGGAGCTGGGTGGACCAGGAGGAGGGGTCGCGTGAAGCTAGGCATCTAAGGGCTGTCTCAACCTCCTGAATAATCCGTTCCGTCTGTCCATTGGTCTGGGGGTGAAATCCAGATGACAGGTCGGCGGTTGCCCCGATTAGGCGGCAGAACTCTTTCCAAAAGGACGATGAGAATTGCGGTCTCCGGTCAGACACTACTTCAAGGGGCATGCCATGAAGGCGGAACACATGGCGAGTCAGAAGCTGGGCAGTCTCTTCAGCTGACGGGAGTTTTGGGAGTGGGACGAAGTGGGCCATCTTGCTGAAGCAGTTACGACCCTGAGAATGATGTATTGCCGTCGGATCGGGGAAGACCTGTAATGAAGTCCAGGGATATATGAGACCAGGGTCAGTGCGGGACAGGAAGTGGGTGCAGCTGACCGGCAGGGAGCTGATTGGCAGGTTTGTGTTGGCTGCAAACAGGGCAGGCCTTGATGAACTCCCGCACGTCCTTTTCCAACGTAGCCCACCAAAAGCGTCGCTTCAGAACGTCAATCGTACGCTGGACTCCTGGATGGCAGGTCAGCTTCAAAGAGTGTGCCCACTGGAGAACTTCAGAGCGAAGGGATTCAGAGACCAACAGGCAGTTAGCTGGGCAGGCACTGGGAATGGGCTACCTTCTGGCCGCGGCCTTTACCCTCTCCTCAACCTCCCAGGTTAACATTCCGACAATGCATGGTGGAGGCAGGATAGACTCAGCATCCTCGCTCAAGCTTCCCTCACGCTCAAACTGCCTCGAGAGGGAGTCCGGCTTTATGTTCTGGGATCCAGGGCGGTAGGAGAGGGTAAAGTGAAACCGTGTGAAGAACAGTGCCCAATGAGCTTGGCGGGCATTCATCCTCTTAGCCGATCGGATGTACTCAAGATTCTTATGATCAGTCCACACCAAGAATGGGACCTGGGTGCCTTCAAGCCAGTGTCGCCACTCCTCCAAAGCCATCTTGACTGCCAGCAGTTCACGGTTGCCTACATCATAATTCCTTTCAGCAGGAGAGAGGCGACGGGAGAAAAAGGCACATAGGTGAAGTTTATTATCTTTCAAAGACCGCTGGGACAACACCGCTCCTACGCCGACATCAGACGCATCCACCTCGACTATGAACTGTTGCTCTGGGTCAGGCATCTGGAGAATGAGGGCTGGGGTGAAGCGTTCTTTAAGGGTCCGGAATGCCTCATCTGCAGCTGATGTCCACTGGAATCTGGTCTTAACTGGTGAGGGTTGTGAGTGGTCGGGCCACGGTACTGTAGTTTCGGATAAAGCGTCTCTAAAAGTTGGCGAATCCGAGAAAGTGCTGCAAACTGCTTTCTATTTTCAGGGACCAGCCAGGAGGTGACAGCAGAGACTTTTGCAGGGTCCATGCTAATGCAATCCTTGGAAATTGTATAGCCCAGGAATGAGACTGAGGGTGAATGGAAGTCATATTTCTCAGCCTTGACATACAGGGAGTTTTCTAGCAGTCGTTGCAGTACAGAGCGGACGTGGAGGACATGCTCCTGCAGAGTTCAGGAGAACACTAGGATATCATCAAGGTAAACGAAGACGTACGGGTCAAGCATATCACGCAGAACATCATTCACCAGAGCCTGGAAGACTGCCGGGGCATTTGTGAGGCCGAAAGGCATTACGAGGTATTCGTAATGTCCCAAATGGGTGTTGAAGGCCGTCTTCCATTCATCTCCTTCCCTGATCCTCACTAAATGGTAGGCATTGCGCAAGTCCGACTTAGTAAAGTAAGAAGCACCCTGAAGGAGCTCGAAACCGGAGGTCATGAGAGGAAGGGGATATCGATTTTTGACCGTTATGTCATTTAGGCCTTGATAGTCGATACATGGGCGCAAGGTATGGTCCTTCTTCTTAACAAAAAAAAAAAATCCCGCTCCTGCGGGAGAGGATGACGGGCGGATGATGCCTGCGGCTAATGAGTCATTGATGTAGGTTTCCATTGCCTTGCGCTCCGGACCAGACAGTGAATACAGACGGCCTTTTGGGGGCGTCGTTCCTGGCAGCAGGTCAATTGCACAGTCATATGGGTGATGCGGAGGAAGGGACGTGGCCCGGATCTTGCTGAACACAGGGCGAAGGTCATGATATTCGGACGGAAGACTCGAGATGTCTGGCTGAGGGGATGAGACGACACAGGGCTCTGGAACTGATGCTTGTTGGAGGCAAGTGAGGTGACAGGATGGACCCCAGCTGAGAATGTTTCCTTTCACCCAGTCAATGTGGGGGTTGTGCCGCTTCGGCCAGGGGATCCCCAGGATCAATGGAATGTTTGGCTGAGCCAGGATGTGGAACTGAATCTTTTCTCTGTGGTTGCCTGACAGGTGCATGGAAAGGGGGACTGTCTGGCGTGTAATCAGTCCTAGGGGACGCCCATCCAGGGCATGGGTTGGGGTTGGTTTTGGGACGGGAGTGTCTTCAAGGCCGAGTTGTGTCGCCAATTGTTGGCTGATAATGTTGGCATCTGCCCCGGAGTCCACTAAGGCCGCCAGGACATGTGTACGCTCCGGCAAGATCAGCCTGACCTGGAGATAACGCCCTTGTTGCGGAGGAGAAAAGACGGCTTGACCCAACCTTATCCCCTTGCTTATGGCTGGGACCCTGGCTTTCACTGGACAGGAAGCAACGTAATGACCATTTCCCCCACAATAAAGGCAAAGCCTTCGAGTACGGCGTCGGCGCCGTTCGTCTGGTGTCAGAGAGGCACGGGCCAGCTGCATTGGCTCCTCCTTGCTCCCAGAGGGCGCTGGTGCGGCCGGTCGACGGCGGTCCGCCTCTTCCGAGGAAGCCGCCCACCTACGCAATGCCGCTCCTTGTCGCTCGCGCTGTCGGTGCTGCAGCCGAATGTCTATGCGTGAGGTGGCATACGTGAGGAACGCCTCACATGTTTCCGGATCGCCCTCGTATCGTTCCGGGGGCCCAATATGAGGCTCGGGGGCATTGTGGACCTGGAAGGAGGACGGGGGAACTGGAGCGAAGACGGGCGTTACGGGCGAGGCCGTGCTGGGTCCATTGTTGGCCAGATTGTACTGTCACGGGAGAAGGAGAGAGGACCCAAGAGCACGCATGAGCTGGTAAGAGCAATGAGAGGGTATTTATTGAACGGAATATGCAGGCAGTAGTGGGAGCTGACGGGAGCATGGCATGGAGTTCTGAGAGGGTCCTTAGTAAGGGAAGCTGAGATTTGGCAGGCAGCCGTGCGAAGGGAGGTGGACGAGAAGGGGGCTTGGGCGGATTGGTTAAAACGGCAGGCTAGCGGGTGGTCAGAGGCAGGCAGGGTCGAAATACCAAGGGTCCAAACAAGTCGGCAGGCAATCGGGTGGTCAAGGACGAACGGGGTCGGAGAACAGGCACGCAGGACAAATTGCTGGAAAGCTCGGCGTGGCGCATTGAGACAATCTGGCAGGTTGTGGATGGAAGTGACCGGGCTTTATACTAGGCGGGTGAGTGGTTGCAGGTGTTAGTGTTTGGGCTGATTAGCAGGAGGGCTGAGCAGGTGAGGCTGGGAGTGAGGTGGCTGAACTGGTGAACTGTGACAAAGCAGCCCTTTTCTTGAAATTTATGGTGCCAAGTCCTAATTTCTTCTTTGCAAAATTTGTTAAGAAGGCACGCTGCACTGTCTTCTTATACTTTAACACACAAAATGCCTTTTATTTTGAAGTGAAGGGCATTTCTTAACCTGAAAAGATAGAACTGCCAAACGTTACACACAAAAACATCAAACGTTTTTATACAAGCTGTGAAAATTTGAGGTCATTCCAATGAAAATTGTCATAATTATTGTCCTAGAAAATTGGGTCAAACATTTTGGAACACCCATTTACAGCTTTCAAAGTAGAAAGTAGAAACCGAGAGCTACTTATTTGGTACAGAGTAATATGAAGGACTACCAGTTTATGTGATGACCCTGATCCTGTTATTGATTTCTCACAATAACAACAAGAAAGAGCTGTAGTAAATATGTAAATCAAGTGTAATGTATATGTCATACATGAAATAATCATTGGTAAAATTCCTGGAAAATCACAATGTTCTATCACTTCTAAACAATTTGCAGAACAGGTCTGTGGGCTACTCATGTGATACTAGGGGGCTACCCAGTGCCCGCGGGCACCACGTTGGTCACCCCTGAACTACGCTGTATATTTATATATTTATGAAATTGAAATAGTAGTATTTATTACTTCATAATCAGAGTATTATGACTTTTGAAGACTTACGTGTTGTGGGAGACCTGGCTAAGCCAATCATCGATGGCAATGAAAGCCTTGCAAATGTCATAAATAGGCCGCTTGTGCTCCCCGGTTGTTTTAGAGTGTCAACACAAAAATTTCTATTGCGCCCTATTTGTGAGTTGCCGTTGAAAAGATTATTGCAAAAATCGGGGGAAATGCCTGATAAAACATTTTCAATATGTCCAAAATGGACAATATTTCTTATTTTGAATGACAGTAAATGACATGGGCTAAATTTGACTAAATTTCCTTTGAATATCACATCAAAAACATCTAAAAGCCAGAGTTGGGTCAAAATTTCCCCCAGGGGTTAACCCAGGAATTACACCTAAATGATGTTGGTCAGTCAATTTCGAAAGCAACAAAACATGTGAGTGCTTCTCAGAGTGGGCCACAACCTCTCTGAAATAAATACAAGAATTTGCCATGAAAGAGCACTATTTAAAGTCCATCAATGAGAAATAGTAACTAGGCTATTGTCAGCAATAAGTTAAGAACAGCGGAGTCCAATCAATTTTCCTATGTTGGAAACCTTTCCATCTTGCTTTGACCCGAAGACATTTACCACATTTTAGAAAATGGGTTTAAATGTTAGAATATTTGACTTTTTATGTGGTGTGTTCCTAAGACTCCTTGTTTCCTTCCATCGTTTGATCAAGCAGATGTGGTGTCTCCTGTCCGGACGCGAGCCTCAGACTGGCTTGGACGCCAGAGAATACCTCCTCTACACTGCCACAGTAAAGCAGGGAACGCATGGGCCATTTCTGTGGGAGAAAAATATTTCATTCCATCGGCACTTTGTCCACAATCACTTTTTTCTTTGTATTCGTATGTATGTAACAATTACTCGTGTTTCACTCTCATATTACACTTGATCATAATAAATTTTGTGTCCATTATTTTAGTTATGTCAGAGAAGACAATGTCAAATATTTTGAGAACAGCTCTCTGTATAACAATGCAGTTCTATACACTACAAATTACAACCACAGTCATCAATGGCTTGTTAAACAAATACTAGTTTTGACATTATTATCTAAAGGCAAACTACTTGATACAACTCTTGTACTAGATTTTATGGCATTGGGCGGGTTATATTATTTATTTATTTATTTATTTGCATTTCACAGTGTCTTGTAACTATGAAGCCTGCTTCTCGTTTGCATTAGCAACATTAAACTGACAATTTGAAAAAACAAAAGCTACCCTAGAGAGCTCAAGTTGTATGGCCTGAGAAATAAGGATATACCTGTATATATACCGTATATATTTACCTGTTTTCTAAGGTTGGTCACATGACGTTCAAACCAATATTTTGATGCTGGTTTTTGAGAAAAGTAAAATACTGACTACTGATCGATTACTGTATTTTTCAGAGTACAAATCATGTTTTTTCCTTCATTTTCAACGCCCATATTAGGGGAATGACTTATAACTGCATCACTCAAAACAGACCAATTTATGCCATATATATGTGTTTGAATAACATGAATTTGAATGTAGAATAAGTGATATTATGATATTTACAGGGCTTAAAAAGATTATTTATACCTCTAATTCGATATAGTATGCATCTGTTGATGCGTTTGAGCAGAACGACGTAAAAATGCACTTACATCAAGCACCATATAATTTCCTCCTTGTAACAACAAGGCTCACTTTTTTCGGCGGACATTGATGCATTATGAAAAGGAAAAGATGGCCTCAGATGTGTGCTTGAACATGGATGTGGACAGGTGGGGGGAGAAACAACAAAGGGCAACCTTCCTTTGAAATTTGTCAAAATACGTTTTATGTCTACAATTGCTTGCTACCTAGACGATGAAGTGACTTATAACTAGTCATAGGAAATATATCAAATTTCGGAAGTAACATGCCTAAGAATCATGCCTAAGCATAACCACTAGTCTCTAGTACAGTGGTTCCCAAAGTGGGGTACACGGAATCCCAGGGGTCCATGGCCTAATTGCAGGGGGTCTGTAAAATATATATATATATATATATATATATTTTTTTTTTTTTTAAATACATTTGTGTTCATTTTATTTTATTTTATATTAAATTATTATATTAAGTTTTTTCATGACTCATCAATAAAGCAATCAATTCATCCAGTTTAATATATTTTTGAAAATGTACAGTAATAACTTTGAAATTTGTCAAAAAGCGTTTTGTGTCTACAATTGCTTGCTAATGAAGCAATGGAGCCAGCAAAGCTAAAGTGGCATTTTATTTGATAATTCTGTTGTTGACTAAATAATTGGCAGCAAACCTTTGGGGGGAAATTGATCTGGTTTGTTATAAGGAGGCGTGAAATTGTCACATTTTGGTTGGGTTAGTTGCTTTCCTCGGGTTGTGTAGTGTTGGTTCAGGTCCTTAGTTCATGTTTAGGTTTCCCTCACGTCTGCCTTTTCTCTCCATGTCTCATTAGTTTACCCGCTTCCCCCACCTCTTGTCTTCTTCCAGGTGTTTCGTGTTGTCTTGATTATTTTTTTGTGTCTATTTAAAGTCCCTGTCCACGTCGAGCCAGTTGTCGGGTCATTGTGTTTGTACATACCGTGCTGCACTAGTCCTCACAGACCTTCCTACTCGAGCCTCGTAGTCCCCTGTCCCCCATAAGTTTGTATTTGCTTCTTGTTCTTTTGCTACTTTGTCTCTTTTTTGCCATTGATGTTCCTGCCTTATTTTTCCTATTAAACAATTTACTTTTGAGTCATCCGCCTGCACTCCTGCACTTTATTGGTTCACCTCTCCCACGTCCTGCACCCTCCTTACGTCGTCATGCCCGACGTGACAGAAATGTGCAATTTTTATTTTCTGAACTTAGGTGTAGCTGAAAAGTAAACAAATATACTTTTGGTCACATTGCATGTTTCTGAATAAAATGGGCACTTATGTTCAGCTTAAAATATTTTTGTTGTTGTTTTGTTCCAACTAAAATTTGCAATGGGGGTCCTGGGGAAAATTTGCTTTCTAAAAGGGGTCCCTGACAACAAAAAGTTTGAGAACCCCTAATTTAAACAATTCATTTTTCAATTATTTTGACAGGTCTGATATGATGTTATTTGGTCTGTTATTGTAAACCTTTTATCTCATTTTGAAGCTGGGACTGACCATACCTGTTTTATTATTATTGACATAATTTAGACAACAGATTATGTGTCATTACGTTCATATGTAGTATTGTGTTAAATAAAAAAATAAGGGGGGGGGGCTGCCAAAAATCAACTAATTAGTGGAGGCCCATCAAATTGTATTGATCTTATTTTAAGAAAAAAAAAACAGCACCGAGCAGCATCATTTTATGTAAAATAAGCAGATTTTAAGCAAAATATGCTCAATTCCAATGTTCATGTTGTGATTCTGTTTTCTAAAAAAAATCGCTCAAGGGTTTATTTTATTAAATATGTACAGTGTGTAGGAAAAGTTCAACAGTCAACATGATACATAAAACTAGGGTTCAGCTGTAGTTCAGCTTTACCTTAACCGGGTGAAGATAGCCTGGTCTCGGTGGCAAGGTGTGCTCACTCAGAGTTCTTCCCTGATCCAGTGTCTGTGTCAGGTAGGCAATGTAGTTGGTCGCCAAAATCAGAACATCCAGTTTGGACAATTTAGTGTCACGAGGGACTGAGGGCAGAGCAGCCTAGGAAAGAATTGATGATCACCATATTTTTTCAATTTGGAACATAATACGTACATATTTGGATCTGGAAAATGCCACTGCTCACGCCACTTGTTCTGCAATGGGCTTTGCAAAGCACTTTGTTATAATACAGGTGGTGAGATATATAAATATATGTGATATGTGTGTCTTTGCATATTGAAATTAATCCAATAAGAAAAACAGCACTCTACAATATTATATACTTTAAAAAACATCAGAGTAAAAACTTTCAAAAAGCAAAATAAGATGTGAAGAATTAATTACTTGTTGGATTCAAGATTCCGTACTGCATTCCAATTCAAAATGCTATGTCTGCATCGGCCGCTTGGAGTCAGTCGACAAATCAGGGCTATGACAGTCAGTGACTTTGTAAAATGCTGAAATTGGACATTTTTTTCATATAGGATAGAAAATATATGACCAAAAATATGTACTGTAATTCACCAAATACAAGGTGCACCTGTGTATAAGACACACCCTTAATTTTGGGGTCAAATTCTGGTCTTTTCTTTGTTCCCCTGTATAAGACGCACCAAAACAAAACAAAAAGAGTCTCATCTTCCTTAGCTCTTCATATTTTCTTGTGTATATATAATCTAAATCTTCCTCACTGTCCCTTTATATAAGTTATATATTTGTTCGCCTTGTGTGTTTCAGAGTTCCCACATTGTGAGCAGTCAGTGAACGACTCGCCAGTGTTACGTTTGAATGTGCTTGAAGCAGTTTTTCCTTTTTCTCACAACGTGGCTGGTGTTCATTTAAGCATAAATTCCCAAAGTTGTGCAGCAACCATGTTTCACCAAGTTTAGGATTGTGTGTATTAGCTGACCACAGCAAAAAGACCACAATTAATAAACGAGTCAAGTGGAATACCTGTTTGTCAGTGGATGCAGCTTGCCACTCTTAATTGATTTAGCTGGACATTGGTTCAGTCTGCTCGCTTCTTTTATTGAAAATAATGCCATAACAACCGCAGCTAACACAAGCTGCTGTTAGCTGCAACAGACAACTGAAGTCCAACTCAAGCTCGTCTGGATACGGTAATTATTGTATGTAGGGCTGCACAATTAATCGAATTATAATCTCGATCACGATATTGGCTGCCACGATTAATTAAGCTGATCCTCAGTGAGATTAACATTTAAAAAGCCGGTTATACATGTCAAATCAATCACTTTGTCATTCTACCACTATGGGGCTATATTTCCCACCTGTTTGCATGATAAAAGCGCCTGCTTTTCTCACCTTAATATGTTATTTACCAGTGTGAAATGGTGTTGAGTTTCTCACCTGATTCCTATTATATACAGTGGTAGCTGTCAATTCTGATCCCAAATTGGAATAAAACTCGGTTTAATCATAATAATAAATTTGAAAATGACATTTTTACTGCTAATTGATTAAAACGTGCATAAAAGTAAATAATATGCTTGGTTACTGCTTGTTTAAAAGACGGGCAATATAGACCTGTTTTGACCAAACGTGATGAATTATCATGATTGATAATCATGATTTCAAAATTGACCTAAATACTGTAATTGTTATTATTGTTTTGGCCATAATTGTGCAGCCTTAATTGTAAGTAAGAATACGGCCGATAAACAAATGCACATCTGTGTGGCAAAATTTGGCATACGTTTCAATTTTCCTTGAATGGTGTCGCATAAAAAAAAAAAAAAAAAATCTAGTTTTAAGTTACTGTTTATAAGACACACCCATACCCTTTGGCCTTTGCTACTTGCTGTTGACTGAAAATGACATCACTTGCTGAACACTCCACTTTTTTAATGAAAATCTAAATCTTCCTAACTGTCCCTTTAAAGCGCAGGGTAACTAAAATGCAGGTAAAATAAATGTATGAAATGCCACAGCCGTGTGTCATTAAAAAAATGTTTTATTAATTAATTAAGCGTGTCTAAAAAATAAATGTTTAACTAGTTAATTAAATATGCCATTAATAAATGTTTAACTATTAATTAAATATTTGTACTTAATGAAACATTAAATAAAATATGTAATTTTTTACATATGAAACGTTTCATTAAATAAAACAATGAATTAATGAAACATTTATTGAATTGATGACAAATGTTATTAATTCATTAATTAAACATTTAATTATGTAATTACACTTTTATTTAATTAATGAATAGTACATTTATTTATTGAATTTTGGCATTTCCTGTCCTCCATACACCGTAAGCATGTAAGTAATGTTTTCCATTTATGTTAGCATTAAGGTAATATGGACTCTTATGAGGTAGTCAAGTCAAAAGGCATCCCTAAAATAATACATTTATTAATATACTGAAAATGAAGTCATACATTAGGGTATCAAATGTTTTAGTGGTCAAATACAGTATTGTTATTTTCCTTCTGTAGATACCCTGTCCAAATGTGACCGAAGGATTGTTGATATTTTTCCTTTCTTTTTCATCAACAGACTATGAATCAAGGCATTTAAAATAGAATTTGAGTACCTGCAGGCTGTGGAATGCTTGACGCAGGTTGCGCACACGGCTTCTCTCTCTTGCTGCGTTTTCCGGGGAGTGATGATTGCGTGCTGTGCTGATGGTCAGCGTTTGATCGTTCGTATTGGATCTAGGCCCGCAAGCAGATGGCACCTGAAAATTACACATTCCCAATTAAAAAGGGACAGAAAGGATTCAGTAAGAGATCTGTTCAGTTTTTGTACGCTAAAGAGAAATGAAAAGATGTTCTTTTTTTTGGGGTATTTTTTTTGCCAATTTGCCAATGAAAATACTCTGTTATACATAAACCAAAAAATTAAATAACATTTTGGGTCTTTTTACATCAATGCCAAAAAGAAATACATTCTGGGGGCTCTGCCAATCACATCATCAAAATATTAAGCACTATTGAGTATGACTGCTACATAAATATACTATAGTGCAAAATAAAGTACATGATCTAATGCAGGGGTTCTCAAAGCAGGGTATGCGGGCTCCTGGGGGTCCGTGGCCTGACTGTAGGGGTCCATGAAAGAATTTGTGGTATTAATATATATTTGTGTTAATTTCATTTTGTTTTTAATTTATTTTATATTAAATGTCTTTTTTTTAAAGTTGTTTAATAAATTATTATTGAAAATATTAAATTTTGAATGTACTCATGTCTCTTCAATAAAGCAATCACTTCAACCAGTTTAATAGATTTTTTGAAAATGTAATAATTTTGAATTGTGGGGAAATTGTGTCAATGTTATTTTTTACCCCATGTTATCCCAACATGGTGTATTTTATAATGCTGTCTTTGACTTGGCAGCAACCTGTTTGGGGAAAATTGACCCAGAATTTATGAGGAGGCATGCAATTTGCAAGTTTTATTTTGTGAACTTCAGTACTGCTTAAAAGTAACAAAATTATTGTTGTCAAATTGAATATGTTGTAAGTGATTGCTAAATAAAAAGGGCCCTTATGTTTGGCTTAAATGTTTTTTTCTTTTTGTTTCCGCAAACATTTGCAATGGGGGTCTTTGGATGATTTGCTTTCCTAAAAGGGGTCTCTGAGTCCCAAACATTCGAGAACCCCTGATCGAATATACTGTACTCCATATAGTCCCATGAAAAGAAAGTTCACTTTCCCAAATGCCAGTTGTATGTGTCATTCAAAAAAGAAAATTTTTGTCAATGTCTCAACAATATTGGAAGTATCTTTTGAATTGTGTAGTGGTTTGCGTTTCGACGGGTTTATCTTTGAAGCAAACAGAAAAGATGAATATTATTTATTCTTGTTTTTCTCATCATACAGAAGGCTTACATCTCCTTATGACTATTTCAACTTCATAAACACTTAGCTTGCACTTATGGTTTGCTTAAGCTATTGTTGATTCTGAAATTAGGCAAAACAATAATAATAATGAATTAAAGACAGGAGCAACAGAGGGGAAAAAAAAAGCAAGTCTGACGATTTTTTTCACCAATTTCTTCTGGAGAGATGTCGTAATGCCATATCATTGTCTTACGATGTAATGTTTTATACCAGTGCTAAACAATTAGACGATCATGAGGATAAGAGGTTAATGTAATGGATGGAGGAATGTATTTTAGCCTATTCAAAAATAGGTCATGTGGCCAGTATCTAGCCCTATTATTGAGTATTATTGCAATGATAACTTGCATTTCATTAGTAAGTACATCAGAGTGATATTATTCAATTCTTAGATGTGATAGATAATATGAAATACTTTATATGTGAAATAATAATTTGATTCTGTCATTTAAAACAAAACATATTTTATGTAATTCAGGAGTGTCAAAATTCTCCAAAAAGAGTGTGTATCAACGTCAATGAAATAGAACCAGACTAAATGATTCAATACACTCAGATACATTATTAGTATATTGTGGCTAAGCGCTATCCAGTTGAGTCTATCACACTGGTAAAAGTAAATTAGATTTATTTATTTTTGCTCACCAGATAACACAAGTTAGAGTTGCTATCAATGCTGTGCCGTCTTCTTTTCATGCACGCTGGGTTTCTTCTGGTGGAGGCTTGCTGGGTCTCAGGTTCTGCTGGTTGGTGGCTCACGGCGACCAACATGAGACTCTCCAAAGGATTTCCTGCCATTAGTGCTGGGAAAGAAGTAGATGAGCGTAGATTGTCCTGAGGCTTCACCAAATTGTACTGTTGAGTCTATGCCCATTGGCTGGATACTAGTTCATCCCAGGGGTTGACATGGTAATTGATATCTTCACCTAGGATTTCTGTCAGTCATTCATCGCTTCTCGAGAATTTTCAGTATTGAGGTGTCATCTCTGATACCTCAACAAGGGGTGAGAAGTCGATCAGGAAATGTTTGAACGCGATAAAATCCAGTCATAGTTTTCCAAATGCTCCCCTACTGTCTCTGTCTGTGGCTCTGCCTTATAGAGCAAGTGGTGAAAAGTTCACAAGCAAAGCTCTGAGCAAATCTGCATCCATCTAGAGCATTCCAAAAAATGGGACCCCCCACCCCCCCATACCCCGCCCACTTAGCGCCGTCTCACTTGTTCCTTTATCAAGTGAGGTAATGTGGGGAACTTCATGTGGTCCTTATCTAGGCTGCCCGGTCGTCCTGATCCTCCCTGCTTGTTCTGCTGCCAAGAAGAGCATGAAGCGGGCAGTCAGGCCAGGGGGAGTGCAGGACAAGAAGGGGGTCCTGAGCCGGTGCACTCTGGGCGGCTTGGGAAACTCAAAATTGTGCTTAACAGCTGGACTTGGGTGGAACGGAGAGGGTCAGGGGCAGACCAACATTGGTTATGAAGAGTTTGAAGAATTCAGGAATACAGTGAAACCCGTGAAGTATTGTATCAGTCCCTAGATTTCTATGTACGCCCCAATATAACTGCAGTAATCATAAACAATCCCCTTTTTTATTTTTTTCCTATTATTTAACATTACATTATCCTTATTAACATTATTGTATATTCATTAAATAACAAATATAGTGATCCCTCCTACTTCGCGGTCTCAGATATTGCAGTCTCAGTACTTCGCGGGATTTTCCAGGAAAAATTAAAAATATTTCAAAATAAAAAAATAATTTAAAAAGTGCGCAAAAATTGAAAAAAATTGAATAAAGCAAAAAAGTACACTATACAGTACTCTATCCATCAAATAACTAAGTAATATTAGTTAATAACTATGTTAAGAATTCTTCAAGCGTTAGAGTTCGTGACGTTTTTTTATTTATTTTGAAATTTATGCTTTTAATTTGTCGGGTCGCGTTGGATTTCCGTTTCCTATTTTACGTTCTCTGTATGTCTTTCAACTCGTCACGGGTGACGTAGTGAATGACAACGTAAGCTCATTTTTATAGTTTATTATCATTTATGTTGATAACGCACATCACTGCCTATGTTTAGTAAGCGATGAGTGTTTATTCTGTTTATGTGTTCGTTTGTGTAGAGGTTGCACTTTACAGTTGTTGTAGTTGTTGTTGTTGCTAACCCGCTAATGTCGGCTAAAAATACAGTAAATTCATAGATTAAAGTTCGGCAAGTGTTTATATGTTAGTTGACTGACTTTAACATTGTTGTTGATTTATTATTCATCAGATACTACATGATCCACCATACATGAGCCAAAATAAAAGTGAAGTTCAACGTGATGATTTGCGTACTCTTTCACTGGAGTCTTGGTGCAGATAACCAGTCCTGAGAACAAATTCTCAACAAACCAAGTAATACTGTATACCACCTTTCTCTTCTAGACACGTTATGACCCGTAAATATACAAGAATAAAATTAAATATGCCACATGAGCGTATAAAGCAGGGGTGTCCAAACCTTTTGCAAAGTGGACCAGATTTTGTGTGTTAAAAAAGTAGGGGGGAGCAAATTTGGCAGGTGTTCTTTAGCTATAACAGCAATTATTTTAAAATTCATTTCAGCGAACCGTTCTGTGTTAACATTTGCTTTTTTATTTTCATTTCGGCTATCTTAAGCATGTGTTTTGGTTAATTTGAAACATGCATGTCAAAATTGAATTGACATTAAATATTGAAATTGAATATTCACTTATCTTCACTTTTTTTAACACTTTAATTTACTTTTTTGTAACAGTTGAACAGAAGTAATTGTACACCTATGTGCAAATTACATTTGAAACAAAAAAAAAGTCTCACCATAGCAGTTTAATATTTAAAACATTTTTAAACACAATAACAGAGAAATGAACAAGTAATAGTCATATCAACAAGTGCAGGGCTCATTTAAATTATGAAATTAGTAACTATAAATGTTGATTGGATTTTTAAATGGTTATTATTCTGGAGTGAAACCTTAAAAATAAATAAATTAAAAAAAAAAACCTTTTCAGACTTAATGTAAATGAAAAATGACTTGTCCGAATTAGTGTGATGGGTGAAACTGAGATCTAGAGTGCAGGACAAAGGCCAGGTGTGGCTCTATGGCAGTAGTACGGATGCGCAAGATGTCTTGTGAGTGAGAGTCCGATAGCCGTGTCCTCACACGGCTCTTATTTAAGTTCATAACCAAGAATGTCTTCTCTCACAAATACGTCGACCCGAACAAGCTTAGCATTTTCTTACCAAATGCTCGAATCTCTTGGAACTTGTCCTCATCCAGCTGTCGGTAAAAGTTGTAAAATATTGCTGCTGTGAGATTGAATTAGCTTCAAGATGTTTCAGTTTCTCGCTGCGTTCATTACATGTGATCTTGCCATATACATCAGCATGTTTTGTTTGGTAATGTTGCTTCACATTGAACTCTTTAAAAACAGCCACTATCTCTTTACAAATGAAGCAGACACAGGTGTTCCGTATTTCAGTGAAGAAATAGTCCAATTTCCACTCATCCTTGAACCGTTGGACCTAGCAGTCAACATTCCTCCTTTTGTTGATTAACGCCATTTTAGAAAGTTAGGGGCTCATACAGTCAATTACTCATATACTAATTTGCTTTTCCTAATTGAGCCGATAGACAGCAGCAATTAGCACACGCACGTGATAGCGCTGCTGCCCAATGTATTCATTCTCCATGCGGGCCAGACGTTATTGATTTTATGACAGAGGCTGCGGGCCGGATGGAAATTGACCACGGGCCGCATTTGGCAAGTATCCCAGACTTAAACAAGTAATATTGTAACATTATAACACTATGAGCTCCACAGCTGGACCCCAACAGACTGGACATGCACACAAGGATAAGTCCAATATATGAATTTATTAAACAAATGAGCTTGCAACACGTGAAAAAAGAACAACACAAAAATGGCAAAGTATCAACTCAAAATCTCGGTATTAAAAAATCTGTCAAATTAAAAATAAAAAAGACATAGAAACAACTGTGTGGCTGAAAATCTTCTAACCAAAATGCTGGGGGGGGGGGGGGGGGGCAAGCCAGCTGGAGGAAGCCGTAGAAACTGAAAGCACAACCAAAACCTGATATGAGGAAAATTGCACACTTTCAAGTAGCAACAGAAATACTCCCAACTTTGGGTGCAAAAGCACCCGAGGGAAGAAGAGAAATGGGACGATACAGAAATTATGCAGTTTACTCCGACAACCTCCTCCTGGTCCAGCCGTGAAAAATGGCAAAGATATAAGGAAAAAACTGAAAAAGTGGAATTGTGGGTAATTTTTGAATTCTGGGAAGAAAGCGAATATCACCATAGATGGGGGGGCATTGGGGGAATTGATTAAAGTTGGAACGGTAGGAATCGGATGAAGAATGGCATAGATACAAGGGAAAAACTGAAAAAGTGGAATTGTGGGTAATTTTTGTATCATGGGAAGAGTAAAATGGATAAACCAATGGAATGGCTGGAATTGGGGGAATCAATTAAAGTTGGAACGGTAAAAATCGGATGAAAAATGGCAAAGATATAAGGGAAAAACTGAAAAAGTGGAATTGTGGGTAATTTTTTATTCATGCGAAGAGAAAAATGGATAGACCAATCGAAAGGCGGGAATTGCGGGAATCGATTAAAGTTGGAACGGTGGAAATCGGAGCAGGAATGGCCAAGATAGAAGGTTACAAAGTTTTGGTGAGGAAAATGGGAATGAGGAATTATGGGTAAAATTATTAATATTGTTATGAATTACTGGTAGGTGAGAATATGTGTAATGATGACAATGTGAAATGAATTAGCTGAATGATTTGAATGCAAAATGGGGAAGCTTCACGTAAGAAATGTTAAATCTGCCATTGGGAATGAATTACGAATTGTTATAGGTGAAAAATATGGAATTATGGGAAAATATGAATAATTATGAACTATAGGAATGATTGGGATGAGCCATAAGGCAGATTGAATGAGTTAATTGTTATGAATATGAAAAAGGAAAGCTCAAAATGTGAAATGTTCAATCTCCCATTGGGAATGAATGGGAAGCCCTCGCATTGGAAATGAATTAAGAATATTTAAAGATGGAAAAATGTGGAATTATGGGAAAATATTGAAATGTATTAATTACTGGAATGATGGGAAGGATCCCTAAGACGAGATGAATGAGTTAAATGTTGAAAATATGAAAAGGGAAAGCTGTAATAATGAAACAAAAAATGACCCAATGTAAGTCAATGGAACTTTTTGGGGTGGAAAACTGGGAATTCTGGGAAAACTGTGAATATTTGGAATGTGAAAAATGGAAGCCCCTCATTCCTGAATAAGTGGAATAACATGAAAGTGGAAGAAGTTGAATTAAATAAACTGGGAATGAGTTGAAACGTGCCAAAAAACAAGTTGAAAAACTGAAAAAAAGTTGAACTGTGGAATTTGAAGATGAACTAGAATATGTGCAATTCCTGAAGAAATTGCGTGTGAAGGTGAAATACCTGAAGGGAGAGGTTTTGAATTATGTGGAATGGCGGAAATTGGGGGAATCGATTAAAGTTGGAACAGTCGGAATAAGATAACAAATGGCAAAGATAGAAGGGAAAAACTGAAAAAGTGGAATTGTGGGTAAATTTTGAATTGTGGGTAAAAATGGAATGGCAGGCATCGGGGAATCAAATAAAATTTGAACGGTCGGAAACAGATGAAGAATGGCAAAGATACAAGGGAAAAACTGAAAAAGTGGAATTGTGGGTAAATTTAAAATTCTGGGAAGAAGTAATTGGATACCATAATGGAATGGCGGGACTTGGGGGAATCGATTAAAATTGGAACGGTCGGAATTGGATGAAAAATGGCAAAGATATAAGGGAAAAACTGAAAGAGTGGAATTGTGGGCAATTTTTGAATTGTGGGTAAAAATGTATGGACGGGCATTGGGGGAATCGATTAAAGTTGGACCGGTGGTAATCGGAGCAGGAATGGCAAAGATACAAGGGAAAAACTGAAAAAATGGAATTGTGGGTCATTTTTGAATTCTGGGAAGAAAAAAATGGATACCACCATGGAATGGCGGGACTTGGGTAAATCAATTAAAGTCAGAATGGTAGGAATCCGATGAAGAATGGCAAAGATATAAGGGAAAAACTGAAAAAGTGGAATTGTGGGTAATTTTTGAATTGTAGGTAAAAATGGATGGGCGGCTATTGGGGGAAATGATTAAAGTAGGAACGGTCGAAATTGGATGAAGAGTGGCAAAGATATAAGTGAAGAACTGAAATAGTGGAATTGTGGGTAAATTTTGAATTCAGGGAAGAAGAAAATTGATACCACCATGGAATGGCGGGACTTGGAGGAATCGATTAAAGTTGGAACGGTAGGAATCGGATGAAGGATGGCAAAGATATAAGGGAAAAACTGAAAAATTGGAATTGTGGGTAATTTTTGATTTGTGGGTAAAAATGGAATAGCGGGCATCGGGGGAATCGATTAAAATTGGAACGGTTGGAATCGGATGAAGACTGGCAAAGATAGAAGGGAAAAACTGAATGAGATGTCTGATCAGATATCCAAGATGGCCGCCCCTGAGGGTTGATGGGAAATGGAATCTCAGTGTATGTAGTCAAGTGTCCAAGATGGCCACCTGACGACCCCATGGGAAATGGAGTACTTTGTCTACCTAAACAGTAGTCCACAAAGGCCTAACGCCCACACAATGAATGACCTCATTGAAAATGAATTGGTTCATTAAAGGTACAATATGTGGAATTGTGGGAAAATTTTGATTCCTGGAAAGAGGTAAATTAATACACCAATGAATTGGCGTGGATGAATGGAATCGATTAGAGTTTGAACGGTCGGAATCGGATGAAGTTTGGCGAAGACAGAACGTTACAATGTTTTGGCAAGAACAATTAACTAAGGAATTATGGGTAAAAAATGGTAAAAACTTGAAATTTTTGGTGCGAGGGTGTTCTTGCCAATCTAACCCATAATGGGAAACACCTAAATTTGGAACGATAAGTATAGGTCGGACGCAAATGGAGATAGCACAAGAGGAAACGCGAGTTTTAGGGGGCTATTACTTATGCAAATTAGATGCATTATGGGTAAATGACACTCTGAGGTCATAGGCAGGGTCAAGATGAACGGTTAAACGCTAAATCGGCCTGAATCGGACAAATACCTGTAGTCATTAAAGTGAAAAAAACAACAATTTTTTGAATTTTGTAAAAGATCACAAAATTTAAAAAAGTGAGAAAAAAGTACACTTAAAGTTCAAATTCAATAAATAATTAATAGTTTGGATGTTCAACATTAGGAGAGTTTTGTTTTTATTGTTCTGAGTTAACCAAGATGGCCGCCATCTTGGGTGGAAGTTGGGCTGAGCGCTCATGATATGTCTGATCAGATATCGAAGATGGCCGCCCCTCAGGGTTGATGGGAAATGGAGTCTCAGTGTATGTGGGCAAGTGTCGCAGAACAATTACGGGAAACACCTAAAGTTGGAACGACCAGTATAGGTCTAACGCAAATGGAGAAAACGCAAGAGGTAATCTAAAATAGCTTATATTATACAGGTTAAGCGGGCGGCCATTATCGAACTTCGGAAAATCGGCTCTATTCGCTTATCGGAATGTCGGAGCGTCGCGGCGTTAAAAATCCACAACGATGGTCCATGAGTTAGGTGGTTCCGCTCATTTCCACGTGAGGGTTTCCCAAAAAATTATTTTTCCCCACTTTTTTCCACTTTTCCCCATTCAAAGTGAATGGGCTGCGGCAAGAGCTTGTCAAATGTCCAAGATGGCCGCCTTACAGGGGTGTATGGGAGCTGTAGTATTTGATGTAGGTCAGAGTTCATCCAAGACGGCCGCTGGATGGGGGTACCATGGTAAATAGAGTACAACGTGTACCTGAACAGTAGTCCAAGAAGGTCACATGCTCACAGAATGAATGACCCCATAGAAAATGAATGGATTCTTTGTGACTACAGAATGAGGAATTGTGGGTAAAATTTTGAGTTCTGGGAAGCTACCCCTTTGGAATGCCGGGATTTGGGGGAATCCATCAAAGTTGGAACGGTGGGAATCGGAGTAGGAATGGCCAAGATAGAAGGTTACAAAGTTTTGGTGAGGAAAATGGGAATGAGGAATTATGGGTAAATTTATTAATATTGTTATGAATTACTGGTTTGTGTGAATATGTGTAATGATGACAATGTGAAATGAATTGGCTGAATGAATTGAATGCAAAATGAGGAAGCTTCAAATAGGAAAAGTAAAATCTGCCTTTAGGAATGAATAACAAATTGTTATAGGTGAAAAATATGGAATTATGGGAAATTATTAATAATTTTGATTTATTGAATTGTTGGGAATGAGCCATAGGGTGGAATGAATAAGTTCAATGTTATGAATATGAAATGGGAAACATCAAAATGTGAAATGTTAATTGTCCCATTGAGAATGAATGGGAAGCCCTCCCATTGGAAATGCATTATGAAATATTAAAGGTGGGAAAAATATGGAATTATGGGAAATTATTGGAAACTATGTATTACTGGAATGATGAGAATGATCCCTAAGGCAAGCTGAATGAGTTAAATTTTGAAAATATGAAACGTAAAAGATGTAATATTGAAATGAAAAATCACCCAATGTAAGTCAATGGCACTTTTGGCTCGGAAAACAGGGAATTGTGGGAAATCTATGAATAATTGGAATTATAAAAATACACGCGCACCGAATGGGAATAAGTGGAATAAGATGAAATTGGAACGGTGTGAATCGGATAAACTGGGAAAGAGATGAAATGTCACAAAAAACGGCAGAATAATAATAACTAGAAAATGTGCAATTTCTGAAGAAATTGCGTGTGAAGGTGACACCGTTGAAGGTTTGGGAGGTGAAAAGTGGAATGATGTGGAACGATTGAATGATGTGAATCTGTGAAGAAATATGAATACAAAGTTGAAAAACTAAAAAAAAGTTGAACTGTGGAATTTGAAGATGAATGAAAAACTGAAAAAAGTTAAACTGTAGAATGATGTGAATCTGTGAAAAATTATGAATCCTACATAGTTGAAAAACTGAGAAACTGAAAAGAAAACGAATGTTTGAATCATAAAAAAGTGTGGATGATCCGAAGTAAAAGCAGAAGAGAAAATACAATATTTATTTTTCACAATTCTTCACTGTTTCACATCAATCCACAATCCACCTCATTCAATCCACCTCATTCAAATGATTAGCTCTGTATCAGGAGTTTAAAAATGATCCCTAATCCAACTTTTTCAGTTTTTTTACTGCTTGAAATATGAATAATACAAAGTTGAAAAACTGAAAAAAAAACTGAATGTATGAATCAAGCTGAGTTCACCAAGCCAGAAGCTGTACTAGGTGGAAGCAGAAGTGAGAGGTAATGAGACGTCTAAGAAAATATCCAAGATGGCCGCCTATGAGGGCAGATGGAAGTTGGAGTCTTCAGTGGTCTAAGATGGCCGCCCGATGGCATCATGGGAAATGGTGTACTTTGTGTAACTAAACTGTAGGTGTCAAACTCCAGTCCTCGAGGGCTTGTATCCTGCATGTTTTTGAATCACACCATTCACTTAACATTAGGCCATTTTTTACGGTAGAAAAACTTGAATTGTAGCTGAAAGATGAACTGTGGTATAATGTTAATGTGAAGAAATATGAATAATACAAAGTTGAAAAATTGAAAAAAGTTGAACTGTGGAATGATGTGACTGTGTGAAAAAATATGAATAACACAAAGTTGGAAACTAAAAAAAAACGAATGTTTGAATTATAAAAAAAAGTGTGGATGATCCGAAGTAAAAGCAGAAGAGAAAACCAACTGTAAACGTGAAACGCGATTTGCCCGAACCCGGACACGGACATGTTGAAGATGACAACTCTAACACTGGGCCACTGGGGGGCGGTGTCAGACCACACTGTGAAAGCTTTAAATAAAGGGAATGAAGTATGTTTGAACGTGAATCTGTGAAGTATTACGAATAATACAAAGTTAAAAAAACTGAGAAAAGTTCAACTGTCGAATGAAAAGTAAGATGAAATGAAAGTAAGAACAGTTTGAAAAGGCTAAATTCTTTAAATATGAACAGTATAAAAACGTGAATTGTAGGAAAACGATGAATAGTTGAACATTGAAAAATACAAAAGCACGGCATGAACGGCATGAATTGGATGAACTGGGAAGGAGTTGAAAGCAAAAGAAAATACGGAATTAACTGAAAAAAAAAAACTGAAAGTGCGAAAAGACGCAGCCTGGGATTGAACCCACGAACATGACGTGCGAATGCGGTACACAAATCCCATGAGCCACGGGGACATAGGAAATGCCGAAACCGTTAAAGTTTAAAAATAAAGTACGAAGACCAGCCCATTCACTTAACATTAGGCCATTTTTACGGTACAAAAACTTAAATTGTAGGAAAACGATGAAAAGTTGAAACTTGAAAAATATACCCGCACTAAACATGGATATGTGGAATGATATGAAGTTTGAACGGCATGAATTGGATGAACTGGGAAGGAGTTAAAACGAACCTAAAAAACGGTCGGAATAAAAAAAAAAATAATAATAATAATAATAAAGGTGGAGAAAAACATAAGTGTGAAGGTTTCACCTTCACACAATAATAAAGGTGGAGAAAAACATAAGTGTGAAGGTTTCACCTTCACACAATAATAAAGGTGGAGAAAAACATAAGTGTGAAGGTTTCACCTTCACACAATAAAGGTGGAGAAAAACATAAGTGTGAAGGTTTCATCTTCACAAAATAATAATAAAGGTGGAGAAAAACATAAGTGTGAAGGTTTCACCTTCACACAATAATAAAGGTGGAGAAAAACATAAGTGTGAAGGTTTCACCTTCACACAATAATAATAATAAAGGTGGAGAAAAACATAAGTGTGAAGGTTTCACCTTCACACAATAAAGTCAAGGAATAACATATGTGTGAAGGTTTCACCTTCACACAATAATAATAATAAAGTCAAGGAATAACATATGTGTGAAGGTTTCACCTTCACACAATAATAATAATAAAGTCAAGGAATAACATATGTGTGAAGGTTTCACCTTCACACAATAATAAAGCGGTAGAATAACATATGTGTGAAGGTTCCACCTTCACACAATAATAAAGAAAATGGCCGAGCATAATAACATATGTGTGAAGGTTCCACCTTCACACAATAATAAAGAAAATGGCCGAGCAAAATAACATATGTGTGAAGGTTCCACCTTCACACAATAATAATAAAGAAAATGGCCGAGCACAATAACATATGTGTGAAGGTTCCACCTTCACACAATAAAGAAAATGGCCGAGCACAATAACATATGTGTGAAGGTTCCACCTTCACACAATAATAATAACTAGAATATTTGCAATTTCTGAAGAAATTGCGTGTGAAGGTGTAACCTCTGAAGGAAAAGTTGTTGAATGGCAAAGATAGAAGCTAAAAACTGAAGTAGTGGAATTGTGGGTCAATTTTGAATTTTGGGAAGAGGAAAATGGATACCACCATGGAATGGCAGGAATTGGGGTAATCGATTAAAGTTGGAACGGTTGGAATCGGATGAAGCATGGCAAAGATAAAAGGGAAAAACTGAATAAGTGGAATTGTGGGTAATTTTTTATTTGTGGGTAAAAATGGAATGGCGGGCATCAGGGGAATCGATTAAAGTTGGAATGGTCAGAATCGGATGAAGAATGGCAAAGATAGAAGGTAAAGACTGAAAGAGTTTAATTGTTGGTAATTTTTGAATTGTGGGTACAAACGGAATGGCGGGCATCGGGGGAATCGATTAAAGTTGGAACGGTCGGAATCGGATGAAGAATAGATAAGATAGAAGGAAAATTCTGAACAAGTGGAATTGTGGGTAAATTTTTAATTCTTGAAAGAGGAAAAAGGATACCACCATGGAATGGCAGGAATTGGGGTAATCGATTAAAGTTGGAACGGTTGGAATCGGATGAAAAATGGCAAAGAAAAAAGGGAAAAACTGAATAAGAGGAATTGTGGGTAATTATTGATTTGTGGGTAAAAATGGAATGGCGCTTATTGGGAGAATCGATTAAAATTGGAACGGTCGGAATTGGATTAAGACTGGCAAAGATAGAAGGGAAAAACTGAATGCGATGTTTGATCAGATATCCAAGATGGCCGCCCCTGAGGGTTGATGGGAAATGGATTCTGTGTATGTAGTCAAGTGTCGAAGATGGCCACCTGATGACCCCATGGGAAATGGAGTACTTTGTCTACCTAAACAGTAGTCCACGAAGGCCAAACGCCCACACAATGAATGACCTCATTGAAAATGAATTGGATCATTAAAGGTACAGTGTGTGGAATTGTGGGGAAATTTTGATTCCTGGTAAGAGGTAAATGAATACACCAATGAATTGGTGGGGATGAATGGAATCGATTAAAGTTGGAACGGTGGGAATCAGATGAAGAATGGCGAAGACAGAAGGTTACAATGTTTTGGCAAGAACAATTAACTGAGGAATTATGGGTAAAAAAATGGGAAAAACCTGAAATGTTTGGTGCGAGGGTGTTCTTGGCAATCTAACCCAGAATGGGAAACACCCAAAGTTGGGACGATAAGTATAGGTCAGAAGCAAAAGGAGATATCACAAGAGGAAACATCAAAAATCTGATTTTTCGCGAGTTTTAGGGGGCTATTACTTATGCAAAACAGATGCATTGTGGGTAAATGACACTCTGAGGTCATAGGCAGGGTCAAGATGAATGGTTAAAAGCTGAATCGGACTGAATCGGACAACCACCTGTAGTCATTAAAGTGAAAAAAATTATAAATTTTCGAATTTTGTAAAATATCACAAAATTTCAAAAAGTGAGAAAAAAGTAAACTTAAAGTTCAAATTCTGAATTTTGAGGGATTATATTTAATAGTTTGGATGTTCAACATTAGGAGAGTGTCGTTTTTATTGTTCTGAGTAAACCAAGATGGCCACCATCCTCGGTGGAAGTTGGGCTGAGCGCTCATGAGCTGTCTGATCAGATATCCAAGATGGCCGCCCCTGAGGGTTGATGGGAAATGGAGTCTCAGTGTATGTGGGCAAGTGTCCAAGATGCCCTGCCTGACGACCCCATGGGAAACGGAGTACTTTGTCTACCTAAACAGTAGTCCACGAAGGCCAAAGACCCACACAATGAATGACCTCATTGAAAATGAATTGGTTCATTAAAGGTACAGTGTGTGGAATTGTGTTAAAACTTTGAATTCTGGTAAGAGGTAAATGAATACACCAATGAATTTGCGGAGATGAATGGAATCGATTAAAGTTGGAACGGTGGGAATCGGATGAAGAATGGCGAAGACAGAAGGTTACAATGTTTTGGCAAGAACAATTAACTGAGGAATTATGGGTAAAAAAATGGGAAAAACTTGAAATTGTTGGTGCGAGGATGTTCTTGGCAATCTAACCCATAATGGGAAACACCTAAAGTTGGAACGATAAGGATAGGTCGGACACAAATGGAGATATCACAAGAGGAAACATCAAAAATCTGATTTTTCGCGAGTTTTAGGGGGCTTTTACTTATGCAAAACAGATGCATTGTGGGTAAATGACACACTGAGGTCATAGGCAGGGTCAAGATGAATGGTTAAACGCTGAGTCGGCCTGAATCGGACAAACAACTGTAGTCATTAAAGTGAAAAAATCAACATTTTTTTTAATTTTGTAAAATATAACAAAATTTCAAAAAGTGAGAAAAAAGTACACTTAAAGTTCAAATTCTGAATTTTGGGGGAATAAGATTTAATAGTTTGGATGTTCAACATTTGGAGAAAGTCGTTTTTATTGTTCTGAGTTAACCAAGATGGCCGCCATCCTGGGTGGAAGTTGGGCTGAGCGCTCATGAGATGTCTGATCAGATATCCAAGATGGCCGCCCCTGAGGGTTGATTGGAAATGGAGTCTCAGTGTATGTGGGCGTGTCCAAGATGGCCGCTTGACGACTCCATGGGAAATGGAGTACTTTGTCTACCTAAACAGTAGTCCACGAAGGCCAAACGCCCACGAAATGAATGACCTCATTGACAATGAATTGGTTCATTAAAGGTACAGTGTGTGGAATTGTGGGAAAATTTAGATTCCTGGTAAGAGGTAAATGAATACACCAATGCATTGGCAGGGATGAATGGAATCGATTAAAGTTGGAATGGTGGGAATCGGATGAAGAATGGCGAAGACAGAAGGTTACAATGTTTTGGCAACAACAAATAACTGAGGAATTATGGGTAAAAAAATGGGAAAAACCTGAAATGTTTGGTGCAAGGTGTTCTTGGCAATCTAACCCATAAGGGGAAACACCTAAAGTTGGAATGATGAGTATAGGCCGGACGCAAATGGAGATATCACAAGAGGAAACATAAAAAATCTGATTTTTCGCGAGTTTTAGGGGGCTATTACTTATGCAAAACAGATGCATTGTGGGTAAATGACACTCTGAGGTCATAGGCAGGGTCAAGATGAAAGGTTAAACGCTGAATTGGCCAGAATCGGACAAACACCTGTCGTCATTAAATTGAAAAAAACAACATTTTTTGAATATTATAAAATATCACATCATTTCAAAAAGTGAGAAAAAAGTACACTTAAAGTTCAAATTCTGAATTTTGAGAGGTTATATCTAATAGTTTGGATGTTCAACATTTGGAGAGAGTCGCTTTTATTGTTCTGAGTTAACCAAGATGGCCGCCATCCTGGGTGGAAGTTGGGCTGTGCGCTCATGAGATGTCTGATCAGATATCCAAGATGGCCACCCCTCAGGGCTGATGGGAAATGGAGTCTCAGTGTATGCAGGCAAGTATCCAAGATGGCCACCTGACGACCCCATGGGAAATGGAGTACTTTGTCTACCTAAACAGTAGTCCACGAAGCCCAAACGGCAACACAATGAATGACCTCATTGAAAATGAATTGGTTCATTAAAGGTACAGTGTGTGGAATTGTGGGAAAATTGAGATTCCTGGTAAGAGGTAAATGAATACACCAATGCATTGGCGGGGATGAATGGAATTGATTGAAGTTGGAACGGTGTGAATCGGATGAAGAAGGGCGAAGACAGAAGGTTACAATGTTTTGGGAAGAACAGTTAACTGAGGTATTATCTGCTTTATACTGACATTACGTCGTCTCAATCTTTATTTGAATTACTCAGTTCCATGTACACACTATTTTATTGATATATTGAATTTGAAAAATATGAATTTCCTTCACGACATACCCTGAGACTCCCTTTCCCATCAACCCTCAGGGGCGGCCATCTTGGATATCTGATCAGACATCTCATTCAGTTCTTCCCTTCTATCTTTGCCAGTCTTCATCCGATTCCGACCGTTCCAATTTTAATCGATTCCCCCGATGCCCGCTATTCCATTTTTACCCACAAATCAAAAATTACCCACAATTCCACTTTATCAGTTTTTCCCTTATGTCTTTGCCATCCTTCATCCGATTCCTACCGTTCCAAATTTACTTGATTCCCCCAAGTCCCGCCATTCCATGGTGGTATCCACTTTCTCCTTCCCAGAATTAAAAAATTACCCACATTTAAATTTTTTCAGTTTTTCCCTTATATCTTTGCTTCCTGCTCCGATTACCACCGTTCCAACTTTAATCGATTCCCCCGATGCCCGCCATTCCATTTTTACCCACAAATAAAAAATTACCCACAATTCCACTTTTTCAGTGTTTCCCTTATATCTTTGCCATCCTTCATCCGATTCCTACCGTTCCAACTTTAATCGATTACCCCAAGTCCCGGCATTCCATGGTGGTATCCATTTTCTTCTTCCCAGAATTCAAAATTTTCCCACAATTCCACTTTTTCGCTTATATCCTTGCCATTCTTCATCCGATTCCGACTGTTCTAACTTTAACAGATTCCCCCAATTCCCGCCATTCCACATCATTTAACACCTCTCCCTTCAGGTGTTTCACCTTCACACGCAATTTCTTCAGGAATTGCACATATTCTAGTTCATCCATCAACTTTGAATTAAAAAAAATACAATATAGTAAAACATGGTATCTTTTCTTGATTAAAATGTCAAATAACAATTGTGTGAATAATTTCTGACCTCTGCTCAGATTTGGCTATGACAAGTTGAATTGACTTTTTCATTTTTAAACAATTGAACCTCAAGAAGTCGCTGAAACTCCAGAAGCATTGAAGAATTCAATAGTCATGAGTGTCGAATTGTGGGTGAACTAATTTCTCTAAATGTTATTACTAGCTCGTTTGTTTGACCATTATGCGTAAGTCTTTCCAAGGATGTCACACATTGCACGGCGTATGGCCGAGCATCAACTTATTTAGAGCCTTCTAAGAATAAAATCAAACAATTATACTTGAGTAAATTAACATTTATTGAAGAATTTAACTGTTGTAAGCAAACATCAATGTTGAGCTGTTGCAGAAAATCGGAATGTCCCTCTTCAAGTTGTGTTCATGCTTATAAAAGATGACGTGTGGAGTTGAGGTCCAAATCAAATTTGAACTTTTTGATGTACTTGAAATTCAGCTTTCAACATCAATGACTATCTCGTTTGAATAATAAATGAAAGCTCTCCCAAAGAGATTAGGGTGCGGAAACTGCTAAAGGAGCAGCACTTTTTGTCTATTTTGTACATTAGGCCCGTATTTCTCTTTCTGCTCGATTGCAATCCCACACAATAAGAGATGTGATCCAATGCTTCGCGTGGAGAATCAGGATTTAAAAAAAAATAATCAGACAGCAAGGTACAGATAACATATGGACTATATTGAATAAGATCATCTAGCTTGTGTTAAATCTCTTTTCTCCGATCCTGGTGGTGGCGCTGTGGTCCCAACAACCACAGTCAACTTAGTCCAGGCAGCGGTACTCCTTTTCCGTTATGTTAGTCTGTCTCCATTGCACCGCTGTGCGTCTCTTTGGACACCATCAGTCTCATTAATTTTGCATGCAGCTTTTCAATCTTCTTCACATCTTGAGCCTGGTCTGTCTTGTACTGTAAACACTAAGGAGGGATAAACACAAACAATACACATGACCATTCTGAAAATCTCTGACTGCATGTATGACACCACATCCATCTTGTGTCAACGGCACAACTTTGCAGTAAACAATCTTCCCAGAAAACAGTTCATATTGTTTCTAAAGCAGGCTCTGCTTTTCCATGCTGCCTCTGACAGGTTAAATATGGTTCTGGAATTTGGTTTGGAAAACATACCGTACATACAAACTAAATGTGTGGGACAATGACTGGCAAAACATACTGAAAGTACATTCAAAAGTTTAGAGATGGTCAAATTAAGTTGAAGTGCATTTTAAGGTGATCCTGAAGATCTACCAGTATTTTTTTTGTGAGCAATATTTACAGTTATTCATTGAAATAACCCACTCTAAATTTCAATTAGGTGTAAATAAATGTGTTCTATCAACGTTTTCTTTTAGCTATGAAAAGCAAAACGTCCGTCAACATAATTCAAATAATCTTTTGGGTGTCACTTTGTGTCTTGTGTGCAGTTGAGTGAGTTACTAGTTTGTATGCCAATCGCAAATAAAAACGGATTTAATGAGACCAAAGAATCTTATTTTTTATGGTCTGAGAGTCCCAAAAAGTGTGTTTTTTGGCTAACTGTGCTGGCTTACATTGAGGAGCAATGAGGAGATGCTTCTGTCAGGCCACTTTGTCATAAAGCTCCAACTAGTGGAAGACTGCAGTGACAGTTGACTATGTAGAACTTTCTCCCATCTCCTTACTGACTCTGAAGCTCACCCACAGTAATATTTTAGTTATTTTATTAAGTTTCTCACCAAGGCTCTTCACCCAAGATTGCTCAGTTTGGTCAAGGATGATCAAGGAAGAGTTCTATTCACCCCAAACTTCATCCAACTGACGATTATGTAGGTCACTGTGCTCTTAGAACCCTGAGTGCTGCAGAAATTATTTCATAAGCTTTGCCTGAGATGTGCTTTGCCACAATTCTTTCTCTGATCGACAGTAATTGGGCATTTTTTTTCAACCTCATGATTCTCACTTTCTCTGATAAGCACTGTAAGCTGGAAAGTCTTATATAGACAGGTGTTTGTGCCTTTCCTCATTAAATCCAATCAGTTTCATTCAACACAGCCAGACTTCAATGAAAGAGCAGAACCATCTCAAGGAGTTTCAAAAGAAATGCACATCATGTGAGTTAAAGATGAACGTCACTGGGGTCTGAATACTTTGCGTATCAATAATAATATTGATACAATAATGATGGTCAATGCACACCCACGAGGCAAAACACATGATTATGAATCTTGAATCCACTGTTTATCCTTCCCAGAGGATAGCCATTCTCCCATTAGCTGGCTACTGATAATGACACCACAGCTGCTCAGGGTTAAAGTAAGAACTAATCATGACTCACCTATTTTCTGAGTTTTGTCATGTGCCGTTGGCATACATGGTTACTTGTTGTTTGCTTCAAGGCGCTTAGCGAATCTTTCATATACTGCACATTGAAGCATTAAATATAATAACTAAAAAACAAACAGTTTCTTTAGTCATTGTTTAAAAATGAAATTTCTAACCATACAACTGGTTAGGGAGTGCACGGTCTTGCAAAACTATAAAGAAAGGGAGGAAACAAAAATAGAAAAATCTTTATTTACTTAAAAATACTTTTCATTCATGATATTATATTATCCTGTTGTATCAGTTGTCTGCTTTTAATATCCTCTTATTTGTTGTTAATTGTTTTTTTATTTTTTTTATCATTATTGCCAGTATTGTGGACTTAAAGAGGTCTCCAATTTTAAAGTTCGTTATATACACTATGTATATTTGATCAACGGGGCACTTAAGTGCCAAACACTGGTTTCAGTGCTTTTACCTTACCATCTCCGACAAGTTTATCCTTAAAGAATATTTCCAAAACTGCTTGTGATATCACACTTACCACGGCATTGTCAGTCACTTTAATGCAAATTTTCCCGTCACAGTGCCTGTACTTGATAACCACTCTCGCCTAAAAAAAGAGGAACAGGCAAACAAACCCAATGAAATGAAAACATAACAGTTGTTTTCCCAAAACGAGATCGAGGGCTAAAATGGCTAGCCTGGTATTTCATTAGTAAAGCTGAATCTTACCTTCATGGGGTCCGTCAGATATAGTTTTTCAGCAGCTCGAGCAAACTCATCCCAAGTCTGAAAGTACGGCATTATTTTAGAGGCGGTGGAAAGCTTATTCGATCAAAATTGGGTATGTCGCATGAACAGCTATGCTAACTTAGTAACACCGTATCAGCAGCAACATGAAGGAATAGTAGCCAATCGGAAGAGAAGCGTGACGTAAAGTAGTTCCGGGTTATCCTTTCAAAACAAAACGAGAATTTGAGTTGAACCCCCTCACTCCCACCCCTCCATTCCCCCGAAACAATTTTTAAACGGTGGATTAAAATGTTCAACTGCATTTAGTTATTGTTAAGGTGATATGAGTTTGAATTGTGCAAATTTACAGTGAAGCAGGGACAGCTAATTTTAAAGTTAAACTCTTTTGTATAACTTTGACAGACAGAAGTCACTCTGCAAAAGGAAAACAAGAAACCACTCAGTGAAGAAGGATTGATTTGAATTGAATTAGCAAAAGTCCAACATCAAATTCTCAATTTCTATCCTTTATTCAAGATAAATTGAAGTGTGAAAATAATACATCTTAGTCTGTTTACTGCTAAGCATGACAATGAATTTGGAAAATAAACATGACAGTTTATCAATTTGGAGAGCCAGCAATAGAGCTGATGTAAGTACACAATGTGAGTCCCACAATATAAGTATGTCATATCAGCCAATACATACTTTTTTTTTAAACTATTCAAAACAATTAAAATGAATATTCAACGGATTAAAATTTAATGACAATCAAATAACCATCTAGAGGGATTCCAGGCACATTCTTGAGACAATATAGTTATATCCAAGTAACTAAAAGAAGGAAACTGATGCATCTAGCATACTATGCAATGCACATACACACATCCATTTTCTGTACCACTTATCCTCACTTGGGTCTCGGGGAAGCTGGCACCTATCTCAGCAGACTCTGAGCAGTCGTGCTGGCCTCCTATTTCTGCTTTTATCTGGAACATTTTGATTTAATTTGTAACTAATGATACATCCCCTGAGCCAAAACACACATATCATTGAATTTTTGACTAACTAAATTCAGTTGTGTGTAAAAATAACATGTTCCTCATTTTGTTTGTTCTCAGGTTCCATCAACCATGTATAAAGATGCTAGTACCCATTATCCAAGGTTCAACATATTATCGCGGCATCTGTGCCAAAAGCAGCGAGTATGCATATGTTGTCTCACATTTGCAAACTCATAACAAGTCAATAATTCATCACAGAGGTATGTCTGAGTTTTAAATCCAATATTACATGTGACTGGAACAATATGTTATTCTCATGGTAAGCAATTAGTTTTGTTAGTTTAAAGGGGATGTTCAACACATGTTTTTTTTACATCTTGCTTATATTTTTTTGAGTTTGTGAAATTTCTCTGCAGAATTCAGAGAAACATACAGGATCCCATTTGGCCTCATCACTTGCAGACACTGCAATGTAGTTTTTAAAGACACAAACGGCTACTGGGGATAGGGAAAGAGAGGAGAGTTCCTTGGATTCATATCAGACTTCAGTCCAAGAAGATGCTGCAGTGATTGCCTTTTTTTAAAACTTGAATAAATGTGCTTTTGACTCATGTTTTCTTTTTTTCTTTTTTTGGAATGGGTATCTGAATTTTAAAACAAAATGTGTGCACAGGCCATAGCAGCTAACATAGGTATTACAAAAAGGTGTTTATATTGGACCATTGTAAAATGGCAATTAAACACTTCGAGTAAAATTAACTTTGTATATAGTTATCGTTTACAGGGTTCAAAACATAACAAACGGAAATGTACAAATATGACAGCCAATGAGCACTTGACCTTTAATAATCCAGACTAGTTGATAAAAGATAATGAAAGCCAATTTAAAAGGGGGGGCATCATCAATTATATCACAGTTTATATGTTTAACACAAAAACCCATCAAGTCCTAGCCTTGTTCTCTATTACATCATAACAAATACTAGTTCTAGTTCATATATCAGCACATTTTACAGAGACACACATTTGCTTATGTTAGTTCTTACACTTTTTTGAAATTGCTTGTACCCCTTCAAACCATAATAGCCTTTTCTTATAGCGAAAAGCTTCTGGATACTGTAGCAAAGTTGGCCATTATATGTTATATACATCATTTGTGCCATTTTGAATTCCACTAAGTCATCCTAAGTAAGTAAGTAAGATCATAAGTTGTTCAAGACTCACTCCATAGCAGCAAACACTGCAACTGTCATTAATATATAATGTAAATTATATAAGACCAAGCACAGGGCCTTGTGGTATACCTATGTGGTATCTTCAGCTGAACTGATTTTTTTGTTATTACAGTAAATTGCACATACTGAGTTCTATCATCCAGGTAACTTGTTATCCATTTATATACCAGTCCTTTTAAAAAATCCATTCATACAGGATGGTCTATAGTAACAAATGTTTTATTTAAATCTATGAAAATCAAAATTGGGAATTATGTGTTATACATATTAGTCACAATTTCCTACAAAATCTCCAATATTGCCATTGAACTTGGACTCGTTCTTGAAACCATATAAATTTTCACTTATATGATACTTCTTAAAAGTGAATTTATCAATGAAATTATTAATTGTATGTGAATAGAACTTTTCTAGATTTTTTTGCCAATTGTGGTAATATTTATTTTGCTCTCCACTTTTATATTTTAGAATGACTTTTACCATTGCCATTTTGGATGGGGAAAAAAAACCCAGTTGTACGACGTATCAAGGATGTATCACAAATGTATGCAAAACGTTGTACTGTACTACATTTTCCATATTTTTTTTTACTAATGATGTATGAATATTACAACAGTCTGTCGACCGTTTTTTTAATAGTTCTATTGCACGTATTGTATTTAAGATTTCTTTTAATTACATAAATACATAACATAAACATTAGATGCATTATTTCACTCTATAATACAGTATCGCTTTGTGTATGTGTACCTGTCGGGACAAGACGTTTTCCATAATATTTTTACTGTCATATCAATATTACAATAGTCAGATGACCTTTTATTTTTTTCCAACGCTTTACAACATTTAATAGTTCTATTTCACTGCATTATGTTAATATGATATATAGTAATTACGACATAAACGTTAGACTCATTTCACCCTCTAATATAGCTTTATGTACCTGTCGGTACACATTAAGGCCTCCCTAGAAAAAATAATTACGCGCCCCCTTTTTCCTATAAAGGCAAAACCCCTCCCAGGGGGTGTGTAGTTCTTTTGGTGCCATTTTTGGAACCACACGCCCCCTGTCCAACATCCTGCAATCAGACCCATATGAATAAAACTGATTCTGATTCAGGGTCATGCCTTGCAAGCGGACCTTTGCAAAAATAAAACTGTCCACTAGAGTGAGCCATTGCATTTTTGCATGGACAGTTTTTCATTTATTTCCAGCCATAGGTTTATTTTTTTTGTTTAAAGGGATAGTTTGTTAGATTTAGACAGTTTTTCATTAACGACAGCAGGAGGTGCTGCAGCGGCTGTGTTTGTAGCTTTTGTCTGTAGCTTTAACAAACATGGCCGCCTCCAGAAAAGTGCCACCCCGCATGTAATATAATTTAATGATAATTAGACCTATGGTTATTTTGAAAACATACTGTTTGTCATTAAGAACACATTCATTTGCAAGTTTTTTTTTTTTAATTTACAATTGTTTAATTTATTCCTTTTGATAAAAAACTGTCAAAATCTTACACACTGTCCCTTTAAAAATTACAATATTCTGCTTTTATGAATTTGGAGTTTGAGTTTATTGGAAAGAAGCAATAGAACTTAACAATATCACATTTTTTCTACCCATTTGCAGGATTTCTTTCACTGTTTTGTAAGTCAGGCCATTGGTATCACTATTGCAAAAAGATGCTCACACTAGTATAAACATGGTATTATTGTATTTGTAGAATATGATTAAAATTGTAAAAATTCTCGGGGGGGGCATAATTTTACCACTTGTTGTCGACTAAGAATGACATCAAAGCTGCTTGAGACTCAAGTAACAACCAATCACGGCACAGCTAGCACAACATCACATAACTCGGAAAACAGATGAGCTGTGATAGGTCAGGGGTCAGGGTAGGGTGTCAAAATGCAGGATGAATATTGGGCACGCAAAATTACCCACAGTGTACCTTGAAACGTAATGAGCATTGATCATTGACTCAACAGATGGAAACAGATGGAGGAAAAGACCTCTTCAACAGCTTGCTGAAACATTCTGACGTCTGGGGTCACCCATGTGGGAAAACGACCTCTTCAACGGCCTTCCAAAACATTCTAACGTCTGGGGTCACCAATGTGGCAGAATGACCCGTCCAGGGTCACGCATTCTAACGTCTGGGGTCACCAATGTGGCAAGATGAAGAAACCACACGTTGCTGTGCTAGTGTACGTCTTTGTTCTTCGCATGCCATCACAAAACTCATACAACACTGTTCAAATAAGCAAAGACAAAGCCAACAGGTTCAAAGCATCAAAGGTAAATTGCAACATGCCTACTGTGTGAGAGACATGGTCCTCGTGCCCGCCATAGTCTCCTATTTCACAAACATTAAGCAATACAGTAATTAAACACTAAAAAAAAAAGTAAATATTTTCTTTTGGAAAGAAAATATGACAACGGAAACAAAATTTTTTGAGATGAATATATTTTTATTCACAATATTCATAGACGTTAATGCCCCTTTACGGTTCTACAAAAAAGTGCAAATAAATGAGTTTGGAATTCAACTGTAATAACTACCTTACAGTGTTTACGTTTCTTGCCAAAAGGTGTTTGATTTGAAAAACGGTTTAGACTACTAAGAATTGGTCAGTATTTAAGAATTTTTTTATTATTTCATAATATCTGAAAAACAATGTAAAAACAGCACAGCTCTTGAGTTTGGTTGCCAGGGGCAACCTGAGCTGCAACATCGAGCAATGCGTCACACGCGCCTTTACATGCAATGCGAAATCTAGAAATACGAGGGGGGGGGGGGGGGGGCACACACACACACACACACACACTCACACACACATACACAAGACCTTGCTCATAACTGTATTGCAATATCACTGTGAAATTTATAACTAGCATCTTTTTTTCTTTGAGTGCATTTGACAGTCAAAATTAACTTGGTGATAGAGTGGTGTTAATTTTTTTAAACACTCATTCCGTGATTTTCAGCCAGAAAATCTTATTGAGTGTATATTCTTGCCGTTAAATGAGCACAAAAGATGCATAAATAATTGAGGAGCTTACTGTATGTCCCTGAACGCAGCACTTGTTACAGCCATTGAATACTGAACTGCAGCCAACTGGTATTTGAGCGGCTTGGGGCCGCATCACATCTCCTACCGTACGTCACGAAAACCAGAGAAACACAGCGATCCCCCTTTACCACGTTCAGCGAACCAACATCAGAAGTGGAGCGGCAAAATACTAGACCATGTAGGATTAGACTGCTGCGGGTACCGATTATTTTTCGGTTTTGTTTTTTTGTACTTTTGTCGGTTTATCTATAAACGGAGCCACTAACACGCCGCCTGCCTTTTGCACATCTTTGCCTTGTATCATTGAAACCCGAACTTTGGTGAAAGCTACCAAGCAAGTTAAACGTCGTCGAAATACCAGTTTGGATATAGTCGGCGTGACAACACTTTTCACGATGAGGTAAGAAGCCACAGTTTGTGTTTAACAAACAAACAAAGACGAATGGGTGCCTTGCGATAACATGATGGAAGTTGGGAGCAGCGCAAGGACATTGCAAATAAGCTCATCGTGTTGCTTTAGGAAACGACGCTTTCTAAAGTTAATGTTACTGTCATTGGAATTTCCGAATATCCACAGCCTCGGGTATGTGGGACTGTTTTGAATATTGTTATGAAATAGTGTCAGCTTTTATACACGTCGACTGCCTTGTCAAACGCTAACTTGCTTGTGCAGCATTTTGAGTTTGGAATGGCGCGTATGCTGTTTACTGCTGCTGTTCCCAACACCACACAAGAGGAATTTTGATTGGGCGACGTGCATTTGATGCAAAATTGGATGGACACACAAACGCTCGCACACACAGTACAAAAACACAAGTCAATTGGAGTGAAATTAGTTCATCCTATCATTTTTTCTACGCACCAGCCAACATGTCCACTTCAAGGGAAATGTCCACTGAATAATGGAGGGAGGTCCAACGATAGAAAGACAAACAAGACACAGGCACATTTATAGAATGTCAAGACATTACTTCTTCAACCGGGTTGGTAATAGGATTTTCTGGAAATTTTCCAGTGGACCCGTCTCCTAAATCCACTGCAAAAGTGGCAACTCCATCCCGCACATGAAAAAATTTTGTATCCTGCATGTTTTCCAAGTTTTTCTTCAAATGATTGGCTCTTCAGGAGAATCGTAATGATCCTGATCATTTGAATCAGGTGGTTTGCAAAGCAAAGAATAGCAAAGCAAGCAAAGAATTTGAAAAACATGTAGGACACAGGACCTGGAGTAATATTAAATATTTAATAAAATATTTCCATATAAATGATGACCTTTTACCTTTGGCTATTGGCATAATTTTTTTAAATATGAGGATTTTTTTTTTTTGGTAGCAACATGTCTAACCAAGAAGGGAAACTACACCTCTCACGCTGTGGCTGCTGCATCCCTTTCATGACTTATTTTCATGGCAATTGAAGAGGACCAGCCACAAAACAATAACTAAGAAAAAAGCATACATTATCTTGGGGTATGCCAATTTATGTGTGCAACTGTGATTTTACTCAGTAGCTGATGTAAACTGTACTTCACATTGAAGAGGGTCAGAAGTTTAGTTGCCAGAGAAATATGCTCTATACATCATTAAAGTGCCATATTCATTAATGCACATGCTTCTATTTTGTACAGCAAAGCTAACATGTCCTTACAACTATGGCCTCCATCTGGCGCAAATGAGAGAATTGTGCCAGATTTCATTTGTAATTTTGCAGCAAATCCAGACTTACACGGGAGGTTAGGGGCGATGTAGAGGCGGTACGAGGGCTTTCCTTCCTGCTCTGATGTTATTGTGTAAGATGTAAAAATGGGGCCAGTGCTGAGAGCGAAGAATCATTCTCCGAGATTGGTCAAGGAAGAAAAATAACACTTTGGGGAGTTTTAGGATGAGTACTGTACAGTACACACTTTTTTTCCCCACAAATGAAGTCCAAAAGTTTGGGTGCGTCCTATAAACAAGCAGTCCCCAACCACTGGTCTGCAGCCCGGCACTGGTACGGTCCTGGTACTAGGCAACGTCAGCTGAACCTGAAATAATGATGTTTTGGAACCAATTTAGTTTAACAGTTCATTCATTTGTGCTTTGTTTTTTGTTCTGTTGAAATTCCATTTTGTAGTGAAAAGGATACTTTGGCTTTAATTGGCTTTAATCGATGACACACAAATTAGTTGGGGTCTCTGCAAAATCTGGTCCACGACTGTCTTAAGTTTAATTAAGGTTTTGTATGAAATGAATGCATTTGTAATTCATCCACCCATCCATCCATTTTCTATAGTCGCTTATCCCCACAGGGGTCACAGGCACCTATCTCAGCGGGCTTCAGGCAGTAGGCAGGGGACACCCTGAACTGGTTGACAGCCAATCGCAGGGCACACAGAGACAAACGACCAATCATGCGCCCAATCACACCTAAGGACATTTTAGTATGTCCAATTCACCCGCCATGCATGTTTTTGGGGAGTGGGAGGAAGCCAGAGTGCCCGGAGAGAACCCACGTGAGCTCGGGGAGAACATGCAAACTCCACACAGGAAGGCTGGAGCCAGGTAGATTTGAACCAGGACCTTTAAACTGTGAGGTAGACGTGCTATCCACTGCGCCACCGAGCCGCCCATTTGTAATTCAGTTGTATGAAATTATACTAAATGGACAACAACCTTCGCTGATATGAGATGCTGTTTGCTGCAAAAGGTACTGACAAAATATATCAAAATAAATATTCAACACAGTCATCGCTGACAAACTGACAGACAAGCTCCTTGCGCTTGGTCTGGCACCCCGCCTCTGGGATCTGCCGGTGAGGAAGTTCAGCACCCAGTTGAAATTAGTCTGAGTCCACAACCGCAAATCCAGCACCAGAACTGTAAGCACAGGGACACCCCATGGCTGTGTGCTGAGACCCTGCTCTTCACCGATGACTGTGTCGCCTCCCAAAACAACACCAGCATAATTAAGTATGCAGGTGACACTCCAGTCATTGGGCTGATCACTGATGGGATTGAGACAGCATACAGGAAAGAGGTGGCAGACCTTGTGGCCTGGTGTCGCAGCAAAAATCTCCACCTCAACACAGACAAAACCAAAGAACTGATCATAGACTCAAGGTGGCAGGTGGAGCTGCACAAACCGCCACCATTCATTCATGGGACAGAGGTGGATAGGGTGAATATCATGTTTGTTTGACTTGGCGGTGAAGGGTGTCAAAGTCAAGTTTATTGTCAATTTCTTCACATGTGCTTAACATACAAAGGAATCGAAATTGCGTTTCTCACTATCCTCTGCGTTTTACATGTACAATAACAAAGTGCAGGTGCGCAAGACGAGACAAACCTAAAAGCTACATACTTATCTATAGTAATGTAAAGTGCAGTATGTTTGAGCTACTTTGCCTAGTGTTGCTAAACTAACAACTAAAACTAAAAATTAAATACGAAAAACCAGGTATGGCAAGAGTACCCCAAGACAAGACATAGGTAGCAGCATATGACAGGACAATCCAACAGTACGAGACAAAGCAGGACAGCTCTGGCTGTGGTTGTCCCACTTGTGTGCATTTGAGGTAGTTGTGATAGTTCTAAGTGTAATCGCTAGTGCAATAGAAGTATAATTATAAATAAACATGGCAGCAGCAAGTCTGTGCAAATTTTGCAAGTGCATGAGTAAAGTTTGAGTTTAGGTGGGTGGCCAGCTAGGTGTTTCTTCTGGCTGGGGCTGAATGTGAGCGAGAGGAGTGGAGAGAGAGTTCAGCAGTTTCACGGGTGGGAGGGGAGTAGAGTTCAGCAGTCTCACGGCCTGGTGGATGAATCTGTTCCTGAGTCGGGTGGTGCGGGAGCGGAGGCTCCTGTACCTCTTTCCGGAGGGCAGGAGGCTGAACAGACTGTGTGCAGGGTGGCTTGTATCGGTGACAATCGTGACGGCTTTGCGGCCGAGGTGGGTGGTGTACAGGTCTTGCAGGCAGGGGAGCGGAGTACCAATAATCCTCTCAGCTGTCCTCATGATGCGTTGTAGATCCTTCCTGTTGTATTCGGTGCAGCTCCCGCCCCACACGGTGATGCAGCTGGTGAGGATGCTTTCGATGGTTCCTCTGTAGAATGTGGTTATGATGGGTGGCGCGGCACTTGCCCGCTTCAGTTTGCGCAGGAAGTAGAGACGCCGCTGTGCTTTCTTGGCCAGAGATGCAGTGTTGGTGGTCCAGGAGAGGTCATCGCTGATGTGCACCCCCAGGAACTTGGTGCTGCTCACCCTCTCTACTGCAGCACCATCGATGGTCAGTGGGGGGTGTTGGGTGCGGCCTCTCTGGAAGCTGACGACCATCTCTTTGGTCTTGCTGATGTTTAGCAGGAGGTTGTTGTCTTTACACCATCCGGTCAGAAGCTCCACCTCTTTCCTGTAGTGGATCTCGTCGCCGTTGGAGATGAGACCCACCAGTGTTGTGTCGTCAACAAACTTCACGAGGTGGTTGGAGCTGTGGGTTGCTGAGCAGTCGTGTGTTAGTAGGGTGAAGAGGGGGCTGAGCACACAGCCTTGTGGGGCCCCCGTGCTCAGGGTGATTCTGCCTGAGATGTTGTTGCCAACTCGCACCACCTGAGGCCTCTGGCTGAGGAAATCCAGCAGCCAGTTGCAGAGTGAGGTGCTGAGGCCCAGTTTGTCCAGTTTGCAGGTGAGTTGTTGGGGTATTATGGTGTTGAACGCTGAGCTGAAGTCTATGAACAGCATTCTCACATATGAGTCTTTCTTGTCCAGGTGGGTGAGTGCCGGGTGGAGGGCAGAGCAGAGTGCGTCGTCTGTGGATCGCTTTGCCCTGTAGGCGAACTGATGTGGGTCCAGGCTGGGGGGCAGGATGGATTTTATGTGTGACAGGACTAGTCGTTCAAAGCACTTCATGATGATGGGTGTCAGTGCCACCGGACGATAATCGTTGAAGCAGGATGGGGAGGATTTCTTTGGCACAGGTATGATGGTGGCAGCTTTGAAGCCTTGATGGCACAATGGCTTGCCTCAGGGAGGTGTTAATGATGTCTGTAAAAACATCTTTCAGCTCCTCTGCACAGTCTTTCAGCACCCTGCCAGGGATGTTGTCTGGACCTGCTGCTTTCCGGGTGTTGATGGCGGAGAGTGTCCTCCTCACGCTGGCAGCAGACAGGCACAGAGTTTTCATGCATGTTTAGATCCTCAAAAATGGGAAAGTGAGAGTAAATATTAATAACTAGATCTGCAAGGGCACGACTTTTAAAGTCCCTGCACTTTACGGTAGATCCGGAAAGAAGAGCATTGCTGAGAACTTTCACTTTTCTGGGATGTGACAGAGCCAATATTTTCACCGACAGCACCTTTATTCTTTGCGGCAATACTCGCCTGCCAAAAGACAAAAGTTCCAATGTCGCAATCAAGTGGCCGGGACCGTGCTAAATATTGTCCTGACAATGCAGCGCTATTGTTAGCTTAGCACATACCAGTTGTCCAAAGTTCCGCCTTTCGACAAGCCAGGTGAGTGCTCTTGCTTGGCTCTGTTTCGTATTAAAAGCTCAGCTGGCCGTGTTGAATCGCTCCCGGTGAGTACAAAATCCTCCGCTTTTTCGCCTCGTTCGCGTTCGATGCGCGCGTACCATTAAACTAAATCATCTCCAAAACATGATTTCGGGTGCAGCCCACGCGGCCCGGTACCAGTTGTTCCAAGGGGGTTGGGGACCACTGATGTAGAAGATTTAGACCATGAGTCTAAATGATACCGTCAATTTTCAGATATTTTAAAGCTTGTTCAGCTGAGTTATAAAGGTTTTGGTCACTGTGGCGCTATGCCTAATAATGGAGCACGCCAAATTTGAATTCGATCAGGTCAACAGTTTAGGACCTATTAGGAGGAATTTGGTACCTGCAAACATCCAAAAACGGTCCCAAAAGGCACATAAAAGAATGCATATCTCTGGTCCTGTACAATGTACAGTGTACATCCTAGCATATGGTGCTCCATAACTTTTTTGTAGTTCTTGAGGTCTTACAAATGCCTAACAAAGTTTCAAAGCTCTAGGTGAAACGGGCCGTGACCCAGGAGAAGTGTTCGACTCTAGGTGGCGCTAAAAATCAAATTTTTTGGAAACACCAACATACCAAATTTTACAGCAGGCCCGATGACTGTTCAAATTTTGGTGACTTTTCGTGCATGTTTAGGCCCTCAAAAATATGATTAATTTCAGAGAATAATAATAATAATAATAAAAAATAATAATGATAATAATAATCAGGAGAAGAACAATAGGGACCTCACAGCAGTTGCTGCTCGGGCCCTAATAATCTGGAGAAGAACAATCGGGACCTCGCAGCAGTCGCTGCTCAGGCCCTAATAATAATAATAATAATAATAGGGCGGCTTGATGGCGCAGTGAATAGCACGTCCACCTCACAGTTCAAAGGTCGCGGTTCAAATCCACCTGGCTCTGGCCTTCCTGCGTGGAGTTTGCATGTTCTCCCCCGAGCCCGCGTGGGTTCTCTCTGGGCACTCCGGCTTCCTCCCACTCCCCAAAAACATACATGGCAGGTGAATTGGACATACTAAAAATTGTCCTTCGGTGTGATTGGGCGCGTGATTGATTGTTCGTGTCTGTGTGCCCTGCGATTGGCTGGCAACCAGTTCAGGCTGTGTCCCGCCTACTGCCTGAAGCCAGCTGAGATAGGCGCCAGCAAGCCTGCGACCCCTGGGGATAAGCGGCTATAGAAAATGGATGGATGAATAATAATCTGAAGAATAACAATAGGGACCTGGCAGCGGTCGCTGCTCGCGCCCTAATAATAATAATAATAATAATCTGGAGAAGAACAATAGGGACCTCGCAGCAGTCGCTGCTTGGGCCCTAATCATAATAATAATAATAATCTGGAGAGGAACAATTTGGACCTTGCAGCGGTCGCTGCTCGGGCCCAAATAATGATGATCCGGAGAAGAACAATAGGGACCTCGCAGCGGTCGCTGCTTGGGCCCTAATAATAGTCCGGAGAAGAAAAATAGAGACCTCGCAGCGGTCGCTGCTCGGGCCATAATAACAATAATAATAACAATAATCAGAAGAAAAACAAGAGGGCTCTCGCAGAGGTAGCTACTCGGGCCCTAATAATATTAATAATCTGGAGAAAAACAAGAGTGCTCTTGCAGCGGTAGCGGCTCGGGCCCTAATAATAATCCGGAGAAGAACAATAGGGCTCTCGCAGCGGTAGCTGCTCGGGCCCTAATAACAACAATAATAACTAGAAAACGTGCAATTTCTGAAGAAATTGCGTGTGAAGGTCAAACCGTTGAAGGTTTGGGAGTTGAAAAGTGGAATGATGTGGAACGATTGAATGATGTGAATCTGTGAAGAAATATGAATACAAAGTTGAAAAACTGAAAAAAAGTTGAACTGTGGAATTTGAAGATGAATGAAAAACTGAAAAAAGTTGAACTGTAGAATGATGTGAATCTGTGAAAAATTATGAATCCTACTAAGTTAAAAAACTGAGAAACTGAAAAAAAACCGAATGTTTGAATCATAAAAAGTGTGGATGATCCGAAGTAAAAGCAGAAGAGAAATTACAAAGTGTTTCAACTTTGTATTATTCACAATTCTTCACTGTTTCATATCAATCCACAATCCACCTCATTCAAATCCACCTCATTCAAATGATTAGCTCATTATCAGGAGTTTAAAAATGATCCCTAATAAAACTTTTTCAGTTTTTTTACTGCTTGAAATATGAATAATACAAAGTTGAAAAACTGAAAAAAACTGAATGTATGAATCAAGCTGAGTTCACCAAGCCAGATGCTGTACTTAGGTGGAAGCAGAAGTGAGAGGTAATGAGCCGTGTAATAAAATATCCAAGATGGCCGCCCATGAGGGCAGATGGGAGTTGGAGTCTTCAGTGGTCTAAGATGGCCGCCCGATGGCATCATGGGAAATGGAGCACTTTGTGTAACTAAACTATAGGTGTCAAACTCCAGTCCTCGAGGGCTTGTATCTTGCATGTTTTTGAATCACACCATTCACTTAACATTAGGCCATTTTTACGGTAGAAAAACTTGAATTGTAGCTGAAAGTTGAACTGTGGAATAATGTTAATGTGAAGAAATATGAATAATACAATGTTGAAAAATTGAAAAAAGTTGAACTGTGGAATGATGTGAATGTGTGAAAAAATATGAATAACACAAAGTTGGAAACTGAAAAAAACCGAATGTTTGAATTATAAAAAAAATGTGTGGATGATCCGAAGTAAAAGCAGAAGAGAAAAAACAACTGTAAACGTGAAACGCGATTTGCCCGAACCGGGACACGGACATGTTGAAGATGACAACTCTACCACTGGGCCACGGGGGGGCGATGTCAACCCACACTGTGAAAGCTGTAAATAAAGAGAATGAAGTATGTTTGAACGTGAATCTGTGAAGAACTACGAATAATACAAAGTTAAAAAACTGAAAAAAGCTCAACTGTGGAATGAAAAGTAAGATGAAATGAAAGTAAGAACAGTTTGAAAAGGCTAAATTCTTTAAATATGAATAGTATAAAAAACGTGAATTGTAGGAAAACGATAATAGTTGAACCTTGAAAAAAACAAAAGCACTTCACGTGAATATGTGGAATGATAGGAAGTTTGAACGGCATGAATTGGATGAACTGGGAAGAAGTTGAAACCAAAAGAAAATACGGAATTAACTGAAAAAAAAACACTGAATGTGCAAAAAGACGCAGCCTGGGATTGAACCCATGAACATGAAGTGGGAATAGGGCACACAATACCCATGAGCCACGGAGACACAGGAAATGCGGAAACCGTTAAAGTTTAAAAATAAAGTACGAAGACCACCCCATTCACTTAACATTAGGCCATTTTTACGGTACAAAAACTTAAATTGTAGGAAAACGATGAAAAGTTGAAACTTGAAAAATAGACCCGCACTAAACATGAATATGTGGAATGATATGAAGTTCGAACGGTATGAAATGAATGAACTGGGAAAGAGTTAAAACGAACCTAAAAAACGGTCGGAATAATAAAAATAATAATAACTAGAAAATGTGCAATTTCTGAAGAAATTGCGTGTGAAGGTGAAACCGTTGAAGGTTTGGGAGTTGACAAATGGAATGATGTGGAACGATTGAATGGTGTGAATCTGTGAAGAAATATGAATACAAAGTTGAAAAACTGTAAAAAAGTTGAACTGTGGAATTTGAAAATGAATGAAAAACTGAAAAAAGTTGAACTGTAGAATGATGTGAATCTGTGAAAAATTATGAATCCTACAAAGTTGAAAAACTGAGAAACTGAAAAAAAACGAATATAAATATAATAATATAATATAAATAAATATAAATAAATATAAATAAAAATATAAATATAAATACGGAATTAACTGAAAAAAAAACACTGAATGTGCGAAAAGACGCAACCTGGGATTGAACCCATGAACATGAAGTGGGAATAGGGCACACAATACCCATGAGCCACGGAGACACAGGAAATGCGGAAACCGTTAAAGTTTAAAAATAAAGTACGAAGACCACCCCATTCACTTAACATTAGGCCATTTTTACGGTACAAAAACTTAAATTGTAGGAAAACGATGAAAAGTTGAAACTTGAAAAATAGACCCGCACTAAACATGAATATGTGGAATGATATGAAGTTCGAACGGTATGAAATGAATGAACTGGGAAAGAGTTAAAACGAACCTAAAAAACGGTCGGAATAATAAAAATAATAATAACTAGAAAATGTGCAATTTCTGAAGAAATTGCGTGTGAAGGTGAAACCGTTGAAGGTTTGGGAGTTGACAAATGGAATGATGTGGAACGATTGAATGGTGTGAATCTGTGAAGAAATATGAATACAAAGTTGAAAAACTGTAAAAAAGTTGAACTGTGGAATTTGAAAATGAATGAAAAACTGAAAAAAGTTGAACTGTAGAATGATGTGAATCTGTGAAAAATTATGAATCCTACAAAGTTGAAAAACTGAGAAACTGAAAAAAAACGAATATAAATATAATAATATAATATAAATAAATATAAATAAATATAAATAAAAATATAAATATAAATACGGAATTAACTGAAAAAAAAACACTGAATGTGCGAAAAGACGCAACCTGGGATTGAACCCATGAACATGAAGTGGGAATAGGGCACACAATACCCATGAGCCACGGAGACACAGGAAATGCGGAAACCGTTAAAGTTTAAAAATAAAGTACGAAGACCACCCCATTCACTTAACATTAGGCCATTTTTACGGTACAAAAACTTAAATTGTAGGAAAACGATGAAAAGTTGAAACTTGAAAAATAGACCCGCACTAAACATGAATATGTGGAATGATATGAAGTTCGAACGGTATGAAATGAATGAACTGGGAAAGAGTTAAAACGAACCTAAAAAACGGTCGGAATAATAAAAATAATAATAACTAGAAAATGTGCAATTTCTGAAGAAATTGCGTGTGAAGGTGAAACCGTTGAAGGTTTGGGAGTTGAAAAATGGAATGATGTGGAACGATTGAATGGTGTGAATCTGTGAAGAAATATGAATACAAAGTTGAAAAACTGTAAAAAAGTTGAACTGTGGAATTTGAAAATGAATGAAAAACTGAAAAAAGTTGAACTGTAGAATGATGTGAATCTGTGAAAAATTATGAATCCTACAAAGTTGAAAAACTGAGAAACTGAAAAAAAACGAATGTTTGAATCATAAAAAGTGTGGATGATCCAACGTAAAAGCAGAAGAGAAAATACAAAGTTTTTCAACTTTGTATTATTCACATTTCTTCACTGTTTCACATCAATCCACAATCCACCTCATTCAAATCCACCTCATTCAAATGATTAGCTCATTATCAGGAGTATAAAAATGATCCCTAAGCAAACTTTTTCAGTTTTTTTACTGCTTGAAATATGAATAATACAAAGTTGAAAAACTGAAAAAAACTGAATGTATGAATCAAGCTGAGTTCACCAAGCCAGATGCTGTACTAGGTCGAAGCAGAAGTGAGAGGTAATGAGACGTCTAAGAAAATATCCAAGATGGCCGCCCATAAGGGCAGATGGGAGTTGGAGTCTTCAGTGGTCTAAGATGGCCGCCCGATGGCATCATGGGAAATGGTGTACTTTGTGTAACTAAGCTATAGGTGTCAAACTCCAGTCCTCGAGGGCTTGTATCCTGCATGTTTTTGAATCACACCATTCACTTAACATTAGGCCATTTTTTACGGTAGAAAAACTTGAATTGTAGCTGAAAGTTGAACTGTGGTATAATGGTAATGTGAAGAAATATGAATAATACAATGTTGAAAAATTGAACAAAGTTGAACTGTGGAATGATGTGAATGTGTGAAAAAATATGAATAGCACAAAGTTGAAAACTGAAAAAAAAAAAAACGAATGTTTGAATCATAAAAAAGTGTGGATGATCCGAAGTAAAAGCAGAAGAGAAAAAACAACTGTCAACGTGAAACGCGATTTGCCCGAACCGGGGCACGGACATCTTGAAGATGACAACTCTACCACTGGGCCACGGGGGGGCGGTGTCAGACCACACTGTGAAAGCTTTAAATAAAGAGAATGACGTATGTTTGAACGTGAATCTGTGAAGAATTACGAATAATACAAAGTTAAAAAAACAGAAAAGTTCAACTGTGGAATGAAAAGTAAGATGAAATGAAAGTAAGAACAGTTTGAAAAGGCTAAATTCTTTAAATATGAACAGTATAAAAAACGTGAATTGTAGGAAAACGAATAGTTGAACCTTGAAAAATACAAAAGCACTTCACATGAATATGTGGAATGATATGAAGTTTGAACGGCATGAATTGGATGAACAGGGAAGGAGTTGAAACCAAAAGAAAATACGGAATTAACTGGAAAAAAAACACTGAATGTGCGAAAAGACGCAACCTGGGATTGAACCCACGAACATGAAGTTGGAATACGGTACACAATTCCCATGAGCCACGGGGACATAGGAAATGCGGAAACCGTTAAAGTTTAAAAATAAAGTACGAAGACCACCCCATTCACTTAACATTAGGCCATTTTTACGGTACAAAAACTTAAATTGTAGGAAAACGATGAAAAGTTGAAACTTGAAAAATAGACCCGCACTAAACATGAATATGTGGAATGATATGAAGTTTGAACGGTATGAAATGAATGAACCGGGAAAGAGTTAAAACGAACCTAAAAAGCGGTCGGAATAAAAAAAAATAAATAAATAATAAAGGTGGAGAAAAACATAAGTGTGAAGGTTTCACCTTCACACAATAATAATCCGGAGAATGGCAGCTGCTCGTGGTCGCTGCTCAGGCCCTAATAACAATAATAATAATCCAAAGAAAAACAAGAGGGCTCTCGCAGCGGTAGCTGCTAGGGCCCTAATAATTCGGAGGGCTCTCGCAGCGGTAGCTGCTCGGGCTCTTCCATAATGGTGGAACGTTCAAGCTTTGTTTGCATGTGCGCGCTTACAAAATGAATTTATAGTGCATTTTAGTGCTTAATTCAAACTTGAATTGGTTAGGCATGGGTCCTAAGATTGCTAGTGATGTTAAAGAGAGAAGTAAGAAGATGATTAATATGGAAAGGAAGCTAGAGATAATCAAGAAATATGAATAAGGCTGAGCTAGGCTAGGCTCCCATCACTATGGAATATGGCCGTAACGAGCTCTCATGTCAATCAAAGGCAAATGTCTTTTGCAAGGGCACCAATGATCCCAAGCTGCAGGAATTCATTTGCTCCGATTTCATTTCATTCCCTAGCAGCTCCAGTGTGAGTGTGTGGCTTCAATTTATTTTTATCAGGGAGAGAACCCATTGTGAATTTCTGTTGAATTAGGAGACATACAGAGTCGATAAGGCTTCTTCTTCTTTTGTTTTCTGTTTTTTTAAAAAGGCCTTAATTTAATACAGCTGTGGGTCAAACTAAATTGAACAAAAGCTTTAGTTTTTGCTTCAGAGCAGCAGTGCATGTTGGAGCATGAAAACAACTTTGCATTTATTAATCTGATTGCTTCCATCATCCCTGCTTCATATCACGTTTGGTAGATGAGATTTTTAAACGTTTGTCTTTTGGAAGCAGATCTGCTGACAGCACTGAAAAACTGATGACAGCAGAGAAGAATTGGTTTGTAAATATGCTTTCTCCTTGCTTTTAAAGAGGGCAGATCTGTATCCTGAAGGGTGGTATTTTAGTGTATCTGTATTTAGTGTATAACATGTCCGTATTATTGGCAGTCTCAGCTACCCACAGCTGACTCATGCAAGACACTGAGAAGCAGATGGGGAGAACTGCCCCCACTAACATTTGTACGAACGCTCTTTGCTACCACTTGAGTTCAATTTCTACTTATAAACATTTGGTGTATTATATACAGTTCTTTTATTATTGGTCTTGCAATATTTAACTAAGCAGTCAGGGCAGATATGATTTGCTTTCCCACGCGTACTGTATTCTTGTAATTGCACATTTGATAGTCATAATTTTTTTTTTCTTTCCTTGGTATCTCTAGGCCACAGGTATGTCAAACATACGGCCTTGCAGGATGGATCCGACCCCCAAGGAGGCTTTGTAAAGCATTAAAAAATTAATAGGACTGAACCCATTAGTTCACTGTCTATCATCAGTTGAGAAAAAAAAAATCTTACTTTTATGAGTAATGCCTCGATGAGCACTGCAACTTGCAAGCGAAAGTAACCAGTTGCCATCTTTCTGCAGAATTGCTTGCAGATCGCTTCAGTGACAGCAAGTAGACCAATTCACGTTCCCATTAGTATCTAGCGTCGTCGTTCTACTGCTCAGTGCTGATAAAATTCTTCGATTACCTCGAAGAGATTGAAAATAAGTCGAGGTTCCCAAATATTCGGCTGTAGTCCATGTTGTATTCAACAATCAATCTTGTATTTCTTTCGATGTGACATCATGACTTCTTTGTGTATTAACTTTTTTCCGTCACATACAGTATGTAATTACATTGATGCCACCCACTGTCCAAAATGAGACACTATAGCACCATTTTATTCTGTTAATTCTTCAAACTTTACTGTACGCTTTGCAAAGACTATTGTAATATTAAAAAAGTCAGTCTTGTATTTCTTCTTAACGTTGTATACAGCTCAGCATTTAGCACACAGCAGTTTCATATTTGACATGACATCACAGCTACTTATTCATGAGTTTTCAATTCTTCTGTCATATCCCGTATTTCTCCGAGTACAAGTCGAATTGGGTCAATTTTATAAAAACGGAAGTATAAGTCTACTCCTGATTTGAGTGGTTACATATCTAATGGATGTCCAATTAAAACACTTGGTGTGTGTTATTAAAAATACGAAATTACGCTACATTTAGAGGCATTTCAACATCACATATCAAGTAACATACTGTTGTGGTTATGGGTGGGAGGTGGGGTGGAAATGAGACAAGACTGCGAGGCAATGTATGTGTTCGCATAGACGCAAATGCTAAAATTAATGTCGCAATTCAAAATAAAGTGTTATTAAAACACAGATATGTGGAGAAAAATGGTCTGTTTTGAGTTATGCAGTTATAAGTCAATGCCCCTAATATGAGGGTTGAAAATGAGGGTAAAAAAACCTCAACTTGTACTCTGAGAAATACGGTGACACTGCGGCACCTTTTTATTCTGTTTAATTTTATTTACACTTCATTGTACTCCTTGAAAAGAAGTTGTACAATCACATATTTTGATTGGGGCTATTTTGTCACAGTCTGTCAGCCCGGCCACTCATTGCCCAACTCATCACACCTTGCTCAACCCTCCTACCAATCAGCCCTGTACATCAACAGCTGCCACCACTCAACCACCCAGTGTAAAACCCGGTCTCTGTCCCTCACAATCCGCCAGATTGTCTCCATGCGCCACGCCGAGCCTTCCAGCATTCCCGCCTGCCTGATTACCTGTGTTTTGATCCCGTCCGCTCTTGACCACCCAAATAGCCTGCCGATCTAACCCGACCTCTAGCGCTTTGACCCCACCCGATCCCGATGACCCGATAGCCTGCCGGTCCCACGAGTTGGCCTGTGTCTCCTCCCTGCTTGCTCCTACCTACCCGACCGCCCACCATCTCCCGACTGTGCCTGGCCCTGGCGACCTACCACAACAGCCTGTCCCCAAAAGTCTTCAAACCAGCAAGTGCCCGCTCGTAAATAAAGATCCCTTGACGGCACTGACCTGTCTCTGCATACTCTTGGGCCCTCTCTATTTCTCCCGTGACATATTTCCTTCCACTGCCTCCATTGCAGCGTCAACCAATGATGCACAAATCCTAGACATGATGACTACATGACCACATGCTGTGGCTGCCCGACTAACCGACATGTTTACGTGATGGTCAAGTTGATTGAGGCAGCGTTCCCCTCAAAGGCAAAGCTTTGACATAAAAAATGAAGTTGTAACTTTGCTCATTCGCAATCAGTTCTCATTAGATTTACTTTTCGTATCTATACCAAAACGTGTGCTACATGTACTCAATCGTGAAAACGAGTGAGCATTAAGAAATGGTGGCAGCCAGATGATTTGCCTGCAATGTGTCAAGCCGCACATACAGTAATGCTGACGCAGGGTCAATCAATCAATCAATTAAATTTTATTTGTATAGCCCTAAATCACCGAAGTCTCAAAGTGCTTCCAGATGGAAAGAGGTCATGTGGAGACTTCTTTCGAAAAAAGAAGTCATACAGAGACATCTTTTGGGTGTAAGGTACACAATTAGGGTCCCCTGTCAAAGCTCCCAGAAGGGGAAGGAAAAACTCAAAAACCCCAATTAAGGGAAAATTAGAAACCTCCAGAAGGGACCACAGGTGGGAGGAGCCCCCTTCTAAGCCCACAGAGGTTGAAGTGGATGCTGCATGTATCAAATACAGAAAAATAGATACACATTTCAGACAAGTACAGGTACACAATATAGATTACAGAAAACATATTGTGCTACATAGTGCAATGATGACTTGACAGCGCCAAAGCCATTGGGCAGGAACATTCCAATCAAGTGGACCGCAGATGGCCGATCTCCTAACCCGTGATGGTCGATCAGCGCAGGGCCAAATGGAGGTGGTCACGTCAACCCTCACCATCTAGCTAGCCCCCTCTCCGAACTGGAAGAGGGGGGCAGGAAAAAGGAAAAAAAGAAGAAAGCTGCAGACAGGCCCATTAACTAAATGCTTTTGAGTATAAATGTGTTTGTAGTCAGGATTTGAAGATTTCTACTGAGGTGGCTGCGCGAACTTCCATAGGTAGAGCATTCCATAGTACTGGCACGCAAATGGAAAATGCCCTTGATCCCGCTGACTTCTTTTTAGCCCGTGGGATCGATAGCAAACCGGCATTTTGTGACCGAAGTAATTAACAGAACCTTAAAATCACATCTCATGTGTATTGGAAGCCAATGCAGGTCAGCTAGAATCGGAGTAATATGAACGAACTCTCTCGTCCTTATCAATAGTCTCGCTGCTGCATTCTGTACAGACTGCAGGCTTTTGATGCAGGACATGTAACGTTTTGTTTTCTGGACTTTCCAATAGTCTAGGCGCGACGCAACAAATGCAAGTATTAATGTTTCTGCATCACTCGGATAGGGCGAATTTTTTTGCGAAGGTGAAAAAACGCTGTTCTTGTCATGTTATTAATATGTGTCAGAAAGGAGAGAGTTGAGTAAAATATTACACCGAGATTTTTTGCAGAACTACTTTGGGAAATAGTACAGTTTTCCAGGTTCTATGTGGTATTCTTAATCAAGTGCTGATGATGAGCAGGGCCAATAATTAACATCTCTGTGTTACTAGAGTTAAGACGCAGAAAAGACATCCATTGTTTAATCTCGGCAAGGCAGGCCTCCAGTTTACTGCACTTGCACGGATCTGTTATTTCTAAAGGCATATACAGTTGGGTATCATCGACATAGCAATGAAAACTAATAGCATGTTTACGTATAATATCGCCAAGAGGAATCATGTAGATGTTGAACAGTAAGGGACCAAGTACTGACCCCTGCGGGACACCACATGAGACGGAGAAAGATTCAGAGATCGCATTGCCATAAGAGACACTATGCATCTTTCCCAGGATTTAAGATCTGAACCAAGAAAGTGCTGATCCCGAGATACCAACACATGATTTAAGACGTTCTATAAGAATATGATGATCAATAGTATCAAATGCGGCACTAAGGTCAAGCAATAATAATATTGATGAGATTTTGGAATCCATGGCTAAGAGAAGATCACTTTTACAAGGGCTGTCTCAGTTTAGTGGTAGGCCCTAAATCCTGACTGAAGGAGTTCAAATCTACTGTTATCAATCATGTAATCCCTAAGCTGTTGTGCTACAACTTTCTCAAGAATTTTTGCAATAAACGGAAGATGTGACACCGGTCTATAATTAGAGAGATGTTCAGGATCGAGGTGAGGATTCTTAAGTAATGGTTGAATGACGGCCATCTTAAAAGCTTCTGGTACAATGCCAGAGGAAAGTGACAGATTGATTTTTATTCAAGAGAGATGACCCTAAGACCGGGAATAAGTCTTTAAAACGAGTTTGCCTGGAAGCGGGTCGAGCATGCATGACGTCGGCTTTGCTGCATTAACCAGGTGTAAGACACTCCAGGGTTACTAAATCAACCTGGGACAGGCTAACCAGAGTTTCTTGAACCTCAATTGTTATTGAGACATTTCTTGTCTCAATTGTTATTGAGACAAGGAAAATAAGTGACATTGTCAGGGTTACTGGACTGGGAAGAGCCATGGTGACAAGCCTTAACAACTGTGGACAGACGTGCCTCTCAGGCGCTGCAGTTGGACACCACAGATAAAACAATACAAAACAACAGAAGCGTAGACCTGTTTAATTGTAGAGTCGGACCTCATGAGATTAGATAAGATTGATTAACTTTATTGTCCCCAGGGGGAAATGTTTCCTGGTCAAAAGGGATTTGACCACAACAGTGTTAAAACAGACATATAAACACACATCAGCATAGCAGCAGTGCAGAGAAATTAGGCCACTCTAGCATGTTAATGGCAATCCTGCAATAAAATCAGTCTTCTACTTCAAAATATCAACTAATCTACTTCAAAAATCAAAATAAATACCAAAGATAAAAGAACTTGATCCTGCTAAGGCTCTATCCTTTTGACTTTTGTTCAGTAAAACAAACTATAAGTTCAGTAATACCATTAGCTCTGCAGGATGCAATAATAAGGTCAGCCGAAGGCCAATTTGGAATGCAAATAAATTCATTCAGCGCAAGTAGGTTCTGAGGGACAGACTACCAGGTGACACTGCCTTATATATGTCCCCGATGTCATATACATGATGTTTTTGATGGTATGCATTCTCGTCTTGCGCTTGCGCGAAGGCTTGTTCCGTGCTTTTAGCACCGCCTCTGGCGGTCATCTGGGGCTCATAGAACCGCTGTTACATATGCAACTGTCTTTTCCTTATGAATTTTAAAAGTGATTGGTTGTCAACAGTGACTCATTAAACTTTGACCTGCAAGATAATGCATCACGTTTGTGTCACGGCTGATTTGACTGCTCAACTCCAGTTAACTCGACTCACAAGGGTCGTGGGCTCGTGGCTTCCTGGTGCCTATCCCAGCTGTCGACGGGCAGTAGGCAGTGGACCTCTCGCTTGCGCTTCACACACGATCTCGGCTGGTTGCTGTTGTCCATCTTCCGCTGTACCGGCTGTGTTATGCACCCGTTGCGTTTTTTTTTTTTTTTTGTGGCGTGTTCCTCTTGCCGTTCGGCGGCATCTCGCCTCCGCTCTCAGCACCCTGTCTCCGGCTCGCATGGGTTGTGTCCCGCACCGGCTCCTGCCTAAACAGCTTTTGTTGCACTTTTCTCAGTCGTATGGAGGGTTCTGTGCTGTGCTCCAGTTGTGGCTGTCGCGTTGTGCTGGCAGACTCACAGGGTGGATGCAGTTTGCGTTGCCGTGACTCGGCGCACTTTAACACGGAGGTGAGTGTGGCAGTGAATGATGTGACTGGTCCTTTGGAGTCCAACAAGGTTGCCTATTTGCGTCCCCAATTGGAAGGGATGTCTGCACTGTTGCAGGAGCACCTCCAGCCATGTGCCTCTGCTTTCGGTGAGCTGTCCTCTTTTCAAGGCGCTGTTGCAACAGACCTTTACAAGGATGTTGATGCCATTTCTCTGTCTGCTTCAGACTCATGCTTCCGTGGGTGGGTCTGAGTTCGATTCTAGGGACTCCACTGTTGGTTCCCCTCCTTCTGAAACAGGCTCGTCCCTCAACGTATTGGGTGATGCGGATTCACTTATGTCCCTTTTGCGCGCTGCTTTGCGGGACCTTCAGGTGGACGTCCCTTGTCCCCAATCTCCCCAGAGAAATCCCTTTTTCTGTGGTGGCCGCTCATCTGCTGCCTTCATTGTTCCACAATGTGGCCATGATTTAGATCTCTTGCAGTCCTGTTGGGCCGATACTAGTGCTTTTGCCCGCCTTACTTCTGAGGGGCGTATGTTGGCTGCTAACATTGGGTTAGACAGCATGTATGTTGTGGAGGAGGATGTCGATTCCTTGCTCTTGTCACCAGATGATCTCTCTCGGAAAACGCGGCGTTGTCCTAACGTACAATGTCACATGGCGAATGACCTGTTGCATGTGCACACTCGGCTCGCATTGGCAACTCTGTCTTGCACCTTTTGTTCGCTGCCATGGATGTGGCGAAGAAAGGAGATACTGAGTCGGTTTTGTTGTTTGGCTAGGCATGTCTACATGCTTTTGCCTTTATGACAAGGGACCACGGGTGGGTGATGTCCTACTTGGTGTGTTCGCGCCGCCTTTTGTGGGTGTCTCAGTCCTCCTTGACTGAGTCCTCCAAGCGTACTCTGCGGGACTGTCCATGTTGTCCCTGGGACGTTTTTCGGTTCTGGTGCAGTGGAGGCACTGGAGCGGTTGCTCTGGGTCCATCAGGCCCGTGTGCAGCTCTCCAACCGTGACAGAGCTTCTGCCAGTTCTGGTCCTCCTTGTTTTCCCGCCTCTGTGCCTCGTTACCGTTTTCCGTCGCTTAGCCAATTGTATAGGGGCACCAGTTCCTTACGTCTCCCCAGAAGATATGCTGCTGTGGGCAGTTTCTCTTCTGCGCGCGTGTCCACAGCAGGTTGCAGTTCCGGCGCCGGCCCTCCTAACAAAGTCCAGTCCAGGAGACCTTTATCGTCGACACGGCAAAGGCCTTGGCCCTTGATCAGGAGCTTCTTACTCTCCTGGCCAAAGGGGCCATCGGGCCTGTTTTCCTTCCATGGCTATCCAGGGACTTTTATTCCCCTTACTTTCTTGTCCCAAAGAAGACAGTTGGTTATCGTCCGATTTTGGACATGAGGGCTCAATCGTTACTTCAAGAGGTTACCATTACGCATGCTAATGACGTCTGACGTATTGCGGTCGGTCAGTTTTGGCGAATGGTTCACGTCAGTCGATCTGACAGACGCTTACTTTAATGTCCCCATCACGCCTCATCACAGGCGTTTTATGCGCTTTGCTTACAGGGGCGCCCACTGGCAGTTCTGGGTGTTTCCGTTCGACCTCTCACCAACGGTGTTCACTCGCTTCATGAAGGCGGCCCTTGCCCCCCTGCAGACGAGGGGCATGAAAGTTCTCCCATACCTGGACGACTGGCTGATCTGCGCTCAGTCTCGTGCTCAGGTGGTCAGGGATACTACCATGCTGCTTCATCACGTGTCTCGGTTGGGCATCAGGGTGAACTTGGCAAAGGTTCCTTCACAACAGACCACCTTTGTTAGGGTGTCACTGGACTCCGTGGCCATGCTGGCCCACCCTTTACTTGAGCGAGTGGACGACGTTTTGCGTGTCCTGGAGGGTTTTTGCTTAAACAGGCGCCTTTCTTTCGTACATTTTTTTGTACCTACTGGGCAAGTTGACTTTTCTCACCGCGGTGGTTCCTCTGGGGCTCTTACACCTTCGTCCCTTACAGATGTGGATGCCAATAGACATCGGGACCGATGCCTACGGGTGTCTCGTCGCTGTCGCATTGGCCCCATGGCGCCGGCGTGCTTTTGTAGCCGCGGGTGTCCAGCTCGCGGTGGTGCCGTCTCACCGGGAAGTGGTATCCACGGATGCTAGTCCCTCTGGCTAGGGTGCCGTTTGGAAGCACAGGTTCGCTCAGAACATTGGTCATCAGCGGACACCACAGACCACATCAATGTCCTGGAACTTCGGGCTGTGGATTTGGCACTCATCCACTTCCTGTCATTCCTTCGGGATCGGCACATCCTTGTACGGTCGGACAATACCTCGACAGTTTTCCACATCAATCATCAGGGGGGTACCAGGTCCATCAGGCTGCTGCTGGTCGCTCGAGCCGTTCTTCAATGGGCGGCCGCCCACCTAGCCAGGGCAGCCTTACTTCCGGGTGTCCTGAATCAGGTAGCGGGCTTGTTGTCTCACGGGGTTCCAGCGCCAGGGGAGTGGCATCTGCTTCCGGAGATTGTGCTCACTGTATGGGCTTGTTTCGGTCAGGCTCAGGTCGATCACTTTGCCACGCAAGAGTTCACTGTCGCCTTTGGTTCTCCCTGATGGAGGTCAACAGTCCACTGGGGCAGGATGCCTGACACATCCTTTGCCGTTTTGTCTCCTATATGCCTTCCCTCCACTTCCCCTGATCTGGATGGTGCTCCGGAGGGTCCTTCAGGAGGGCCACACCCTGTTGCTGGTGGCCCCCTTTTGGCAGGCACAAACGTGGCACTTCACCTGTGTTTTTGGCCTCTGGGGGGCATGACCCATTGCTGAGCTGCTGCTCTGATTCAGTCAGGTGCACTATTTTCAACGCCAGGACTCCTTCCACACGGTTGTTGTATAACAACAGGTGGACGTTTTTTGTGCCGTGGTGCACGACGCTTGCCACGGACCCAATGGCTTGCCCTGTTCTTGCTTTCTTGGAATTTCTGCAGTCTCGCCTGCAAAAGGGTCTTTTGCCAGTTTCTACTTTGTGAATGTTGCAGCCCCCCATTCTCTGTGGTCTTGGGCTCCTCGAGGGCGTCTGTGAGGTTGAGGTGAGTACTGTGGTCTCCTAGTGACTTCCCTGTTATTCGTCATTCCGTGCTTTTAGCACCGCCTCTGGCGATCTGGAGGGGCGAACTAGAACGACAGTTACGTATGGAACAGCGGTTCTATGAGCCCCGGATGACCGCCAGAGTTACTTGTCACTCCGATTCCTTGTCTCTGTGTTGTTTGCGCGAGTAGGTTCTGAGGGACAGACTACTGGGTGACACTGCCTTATATATGTCCTCAGTGTTATATACATGACGATTTTGATGGTATGCATTCTCGTCTTGCACTTGCGCAAATGCTTATTCCGTGCTTTTAGCTCATAGAACCACCGGGGCTCATAGAACCACTGTTACATAAGTATCTGTTGTTTTCTTGATACAAGGAATAACATTACCTAAATTAGCATAAACTTTAGACTTATGTTTTCTAGCTAGCCGCTTCTTTATCCCTGCCATGGGCAAAAATCTTTCTGCTTTTCAAATAGAAGTTACAGTTCGAGCCAAATTAAAACAAAAAGAATACAATTTAAAAAGTGTTTTAGGTTCAATTTACTGGCTTTATCTGCCCGTTTCCCTTTACCTCTTTCTCTGTCGCTCTCCCTCTTGCTCGTTCACTCACTGACAATTAGTTGAGTTTTTTTTCATTGATTAATTTGTGTCCAAATAAATCCATCTTCTCTGGCCCAAGTTTGTGTGAGGTGAACTCGTTTGCTATTTCTGGGTGAAGGTAACAAGCAATCTAATTGGACAGCAAACAGTCTGTCAATGTACTTTTGCTAGTTTTGATTGGCTGGCACTTTCTTAACACGTGTGCCAAGCAGAGCACGCAGTAAGCACATCTACAGTAGGTGTTGAGCAGGGAGAGGCCTATCGTGTTGAGAGATTTTTAGCAAGCAAAATCTTATTGTGTGCAAAATTTTTGATTCATTGCTCGTTGATTGCTCGATAGTGATTTCACCTGCGACATAGAGGAGGCTCTTTCTCGCGGGCTCTCTTTCCCTCTCTGACAAGGAAGTACAGATGATAACGCTGACATCTTGAACGTAAATAAATTACCATATTCATGACCCATGTGAGAGTTGCTTATGTGGAGCGCCGTGACATATCAACACAGTAGTAAAGTATCATAGAAAGTAGAATGTTATGTTAACAGGGCTGCATGCATTTTGTGCATAATAACTATTATTGTAAATGATATGTTTATATAAAATGTGAATTAAATAACTCAGAAAAAAAATATATACTCCTGTTTCATTTCAGATTATATTTTGTCATTACAGGGTATGGGACAAGAGAAAAATATATTTCTGTTCGGAACATCCGGGACATCTTTCTTGATGATCTGTTGTAGTGATTGCTATTATTTTAATCTTGTTGTTTTAGGTTTATCTCCATGCTACCAATGAGAAGTGATAGAACATGTTTGTTCACATTACGTTCTTAAATTATTATCAGGAATAGTTTTCAGTTTTTTTTTGTTTTTGTTTGTTTTTTATTGTCGTTATTGAAACATTGGCCACATATTACTGTAGGACCACTATGATGAAAGCACTGATAGAAACAGATGCGTAGAAAACTTGAAATATTTCCTTCAGTTTGGCAGAAGGGTTGTTTGTTTACCCTGTAAATTGGTGTCCTTGCCATACTGCGCCTCTGGTAAGTGTCTGTCACTGAACTCACATACTGGGAATGAGAACATGGAATGCTGTGAACTTGTAGTCGGGTGTCTAGACGAAGGCCAGAGGTAACTTGGAAACAAAAATGACAGAGGCTTGCCTAATGGGCGTGAATGACAGACTAGCAGGCTGTCAGTTTGTAATTGTTGACACCTTGTATCTCTTAGCCTATTCCCTAACATTGCTAGCAGCTAACATGAAATGATTAAAGCAGCTTGTACTTACTGTAAATGACTTTCATCTCAAAACTGAATGTCAGAGTTTCTCTTTTTTTTTTTTTTTTTTAACTTTTAATCTACGATCACCTTTTACTTCATGAATCTAACCAGGGAATCTGACCATAACAAGCTCATCACATAAAGGTCAATAAATCCTTTCCATAGTTTTTATTTATGATGTTTTTTAATTGTATACATGTATATTACTGTATACATACATACTTACCATACTATTTTGGTACCAGTTTTTAAAATGTATATACAATTTTGATGTTTTTACCTGGGGTTTTACATGCATTAGCAAGTTAACATACAGTAGGTTTGGAATGCCCGCCATACAGCAAATCCACGTTATGATCCCAACTGCGGAACAGATTAATCTCGTAAACCGGGGGCTCACTTTATATATAAATAAAATAATACACCAATGAAAAGTCAAGGTCCATGGAAAAAAACTGATGAATGTTCAGACATGTATCAACTAGCCTTCTGATTCGTTAATTCAAGGCTGTGGGTATTTCAAGAAATGGTTTTCGAATTGATTTTAGTCCAAATAAGACATGCGTTACTGCCCTGTTGCAGTGTCGACTATTTATTATTTATTTACTATTACTAATTATTGAATAATTCATATTGGTTGGCTAAGAGAGCATTTTTACACCCAGCTCACACCAAAGATTGGCTTTACCTGAATTTTCTGCAGATTTTAAACTTCAGAGAGAGAGAAGCTGGAGTAATCAAATCCTATGTTTAGTTGAGGAAATAGTTTAGCTTTGATTTGTCTTACAGTTTGGCGAGTAGATTATAATGCTTAACCACCTCCGATACAGAAACAAAACAGGAGGAAAGGAAGCTTGGGATCTGCATTTCTGTATTGACCACTGTCCGTTTTTTATTTTCTGTTTGACAATTCTCTTGGACTCTGAATTTCACTCCCGTTGGTGCAATGCATTTTGAAAAAATGGCAGTGGCGATCGTGGGAATCGTAGCATTAAGATGAAATGGCTTCCCAGTGGTTCATTACACACCTAGGTACAAATTCTAATGGCTACTAGCAACTTTTCTTTTCACAAGAAGCTAGTGCTCAGCCTACTTTTAACAATTTACGTTGTTTTGTAGAATTTTTGTAAATTAACTATCTAGTACTACGGAAATATATTGATGATATGTGCTATATAGCTATATAATGTATGTGTTTTTTATAGATTACACTGATGACTATGTATTGTAGGGGTTTGGTGATCATTTTCACTTTTCTGGCACCTTTATATTATTATTATTGTTTGAAGGCATTTTTCATCTTTTTTATTCCGCCCGTTTTTTTGGCGCGTTTCAACTCATTCCCAATTCATCCGATTCAAATGGTTCCAATTTCATATTATTCCAATTAATCGTGCAGCAACTTCCATTTTTGTCATTACAAATATTTACAGATTTCCCACAATTCTGTTTTCCATGCCAAAAATCCCATTGACTTAACATTTGGTGATTTTACATATCATATTTACAGCTTTCACATGTCATATTTTCAATATTTAGCTCATCAATCTCTCCTTAGGGATCATTCCCATCATTCCAGTAATTTATGCATTCAAATATTTTCCCATAATTCCTTAGTTTTCACCCTTTAATATTTCAAAATTCATTTTCAATGGGAGGATTCCCCATTCATTCCCAATGGAAGATTTAACATTTCACATTTTGAGCTTTACTATTTCAAATTCATAATATTTAACTCTTTAAATTCACCTCCTTCCCACCATTCCTATAATCATAAATATTCATATTTTCCCATAATTCCATAATTCCTCTGCTGGAGCAGAGTAGTTTGATAATTGTAGATTAGATGGGCACATCTGATAGTGCGGGCCTTAGCCCTCTCGCTAGTCTGATTAGCATTCACGCTAAGCCGCTAGTGTCGGCTTGCGTGGGCTGTAGCCTACCTGCTAGTCCGGCAGCAGCCTGCTAGGCGCGGTGAGCCTATTCAGACGCATAATCATTTTAGCCCCCTTGTTAGGCACACACCATTTCAGTCTACTGGCTCCCGCACATTAGTTATAGGGGACTCCATCAATCCTGACATTAAGGTTAAAACGCCAGCAATGTGTATTCCTGGGTCCAGAGCACCTGACATTGAAGCTAGTCTCAGGGAGCTGACACGCAAGAGACCTTAGACACCAGCATAGTGCAAACGTGATACATGTCGGCTCCAATGATACGTGATTGAGACAGTCTGAGATTACAAGAAGAACATCGCTAGGATTTATAATCTCGCTAGAAAAATGAGTCACATCAAGTAATTGTCTCTGGCCCTCTGCCTGTGAGAGGCAATGATGAGAGGTTTAGCAAATTATTGTCGCTTAATCGGAGGATGGCTAGTTTCTGTAGAGAGCAAGGTTTCCAGTTTGTAGATAAATGGCCCTCTTTCTGGGGCTGGTCCAACCTGCTGAAGAAGAACGGGCTTCATCCTATTTGGGAAGGCGCCAACACTCTTTCTGGAAACATAGATTACTGTTTGAGCCTTCCATGACTTCTCATATCAGAGCATGTCGGATCGCAGGTGAGTAGCGAACCTGCTAGAACTGGTGTTGAGTCGTTAAGGCTAGAGTTAACTGGCACAAGGCTAAACTGTTACAACACACTTAGGCTAGGTCACTGCAATCCACGCAGTTTCATTGCCTAATGCTGAATCACCTAGTGATAAGATTTCTGCTGAGGTGGCACTAAGTAAGGAACATATCCATGCTTCCTCAATCAGTCGGATTAGTGACATAATACCTTGGAGGAATATTAATACTTGCGTGGTACCCATTAACAACCTGATTCCTACATTATTAACATTGCAACAAGGTTTTTATTACTTAAAATACAAACTGAGACCCAGGCATCAAATTCGAATTAATATTCGCACTGCTAACTCTAAAACAATAGTTTAGGAAAACATTCACGGTTTAAATTCGGCTTTATTAATATTAGGTCACTCTCCTCAAAAGCACTTCTTGGAAATGACCTTATCAGAGATCACAATGTTAAAGTGTTTGGTGTCTGCGAAACCTGGTTAAACCAAATGAATTCTTAACGATAAATGAGGCCTCTCCCCCAAACTTTGTGGGTTCACACGTTGCTCGTCATTTTATAAAAGGGGGGAGTGTTGCCCAAATTTCAGAATCTGGTCTCAAACCCAACACAAGTACTAATCACACCTTCAGGACATTTGAGGCTCTCGTTATGCGATCCACCTCATCACCACCATTCTATGTGGCAGGTATTTACCGTCCTCCGGGTCCATACTGTAATGCTGGGTTGTTAGATAAATTTCCTGAACTTATGGCTGATTTAATAACTCATGCGGACAATATATTAATTATGGGTGACTTCAATATTCATATAAACTCCCTGTTGGAGCCACCTACTGTATCTTTTCAAGCAATAATCGAAGCATTTGGTTTCACACAAATGCAGCGACTCACCAGAATGGTAATATCTTAGATTTAGTGTTAACCCGTGGCCTTACTGCCTGGAATGTCACAATTTTGCCGTATGCTAACACTATGTCTGGTCATTATCTTTTAACCTTCGAAGTCCTGGCTCAGTGTGATCTTATTGACCACAACCAAGGTTATAAAAGCCTTAATATTAACTCATTAACCACTGCTGCACTTTCTGAACTACTGCCTTTGGCAACATTTACTTTTCTGTCTTTCATTGGTTCAGTCGATAAGCTCACATACGATTTCAATAGCTACGGTTCTTTTAAATTCGCTAAACTCCGTAGCACTGTTAAGATTTAAAACTTGTCTGAAGCGGGACACTCCTTGGTTTACGAATGAAACGCATGCGCTTAAATTGTTAAGCAGAAAACTTAAATAAATGCCGAACAACCAAACTTGAGATTTTTCGTCGAGCTTGGTGCGATAGCTTGCTGAAATATAAAGAGGCTCTTAGGTTAGCTAAAACAAATTATTTTTCCATAAATGATGAGTCTTAATAAATATAACCCAAAATATTTATATGATATGGTAGCAAAGCTAACACAGCAGAAGTTTAATCATAGCTTCCTCCATTCAGCACACAATTGCATTTACTCAGCGGATTCAGCTAATAAGGGACGAAATAAAAAATGCAGCGCCACTTACCCTCTCAGGTTCTGTGATTGCTGATGTTGATTTGGACAATCAGGTTAATGAAAGTCTGTTAGCCCCGCCCCAGTTTTATTCAGTATCTCTGGAGTGTCTTACACACCAGGTTAAAGCAGCAAAGCCGACATCCTGCATGCTCGACCTGCTTCCTGGCAAACTTGTTTAAGACTTATTCCCAATCTTAGGATCATCTCTCTTGAATATTATCAATTAGTCACTCTCCTCTGGCATTGTACCAGAAGCTTTTAAGACGGCCGTCATTCAACCATTACTTAAGAAACCTCATCTCGATCCTGAACATTTCTCTAATTATAGACCGGTGTCGCATTTTCCGTTTATTGCGAAAATTCTTGAGAAACTTGTAGCACAAGAGCTTAGCGATTACATGATTGATAACAGTAGATTTGAACTCCTTCAGTCAGGATTTAGGGCCTACCACTCAACTGAGACAGCCCTTGTAAAAGTGATGAATGATCTTCTCTTAGCCATGGATTCCAACATCTCATCAATGTTATTATTGCTTGACCTTAGTGCCGCATTTGACACTGTTAAGTTCCACTCTAGTTTCTCTCTAAAGGGACACACGGGGACAACTCTTGAGTCCATATTGACGAATTTTTATTTCTCAATTTAAAAATATGTTGGCGTCATGTAGATCATCATTAGGTTGATAACATTCAAAGCACAAAAAGCAGAGGCTAACTGTCATTTTGCTAATACATTTCAAACAGTTCCCAAAAATGAAACCAATGAATTAATCATTTTAAGTTGAATGATTTGAATATCAAAAACAATTAAATCCAACTTCAAGCATTTCAAACTGATCAATACATTCGACATTGAATAATGAATTAAGTTAAATCAAAGAATCACTGTCATTCATATATTCATTTCCAATGGGAGATTTAACATTTCACATTTTAAGCTTTCCCCTTTCATATTGACAACATTTATCGCATTCATTTTGCCTTATGGATCATTCCAATAATTCATACATACAAATATTTTCCCATTATTCCATATGGTCATGTCAATATTCCAATACAGTGGACCCCCGGTTTTACAGCGTCCCTGGCTTACAATTTTTTCATGTGCGATGTGGAGTTTTTTTTGTCCCCTCTTTAAGGTATTTTCTCCGCTTTGGAACAAAAACAACTGTCATGACCCTAGGGGGTTGGCTGTATTTGTGTTGTTTTGTCCCCATCTGTAGGCGTCTTTACGTAATTGCACTTATTTTCTGTTGCTGTCAGTGCCTCCATGCAACGTGTCACTAATGCTGGTTTGCTATTGGTCGGTGTCTCCTCTTGGAGATGCTGGTCTGCTGTTGGTTGGCGTCACCCGTTTCAAAATAGTGGAATGGTAAATCTTTGTTCGATTGTGAGTGGTTACAAAACCGTATTTATAGTGCATTTTACTGCTTAATTCAAACTTGAATGGGTTAGCCTTGGGTCCCAAGATTGCTAGTGATGTTAAAGAGAGAAGTAAGAAGATGATTTATATGTAAACAAAGCTGGAGATAATAAAGAAATACGAAGCTAGCCTAGCCTAGGCTATACTTACTAGGGAATATGGGCATAACAAGCGCCACTCAAAGGTAAATAAATCCTGTCTATATTTTTTATTTAGGATGTTTTCTGATTGTATTCATGTACATTATATATATGTAGCGATTACTATACTATTTTGGTACCAATTTTTAATATGTATGTACATTTTGATGTTTTTATCTGAGGTTCTAAACACATTAGCTATTTAACATAGGTTTGGATTGCCCACCATATGGCAAATTTGTCAGAGAAATCTCTAAAAGAAGACTAGGACAAGCCTAGCTGCTAAGCAGCAAAAAGAGTAACTCAGACCAGCCAAGATTGACTTTTCTCTGCCCAGACAAAGGGAGAAGAGCTTGGTGTACGTACTCATGCGCTGCCAATAACACCTTTTCGTCACTCAAGCGTCCCTGCCTGCTTTTTATTCATTCAGCAAAGCATTGCACATGACAAGACAACAACAAGAGCTTGTCGGGCGCCACCAACAGCTGGGCCAAGGTCCCAACTCACACTTTCCTGTGTCAACAGCTTTATCTAAGGACTGGGGCGAGATGAACAAGGACTGCATAGATGCACACTACTCTAGACAAGAAATAAGCACATCATGTTAACAACCTAATATATGATTACCTTCACAATTCGCCTTACGAGCACAACTGCGGAACGGATTTATCACGTAACACGGGGGCCCACTGTATTCATATCCAATAAAAGACTTAACATTTCACATTTTGAGCTTTCCCATTTCACATTCACAACATTTAACACGAGAAAGACCAGAGAGGTGTCATTTGGCACGTCTACCTACAAAGACCATCAGAGTGCCAAATGGCACTAAGGTTTATACATTAGTTCGCATCCTCAATCACCTGTGAATGGCTAACTTTTGAAAATGGCCTATTGAAATGGCCTGTTGGATGCAGATTGCATTACTATTAGGAATTCTCAAGAATTCTGTGGTGTGCAAACCCCTAAAGAACAAAAATGCAGAGAAGACTCAATGCTCAACAGGCATTGGAAATAATATCGGATATAGTATCTTGAGTGAAGTAAATCACAATGACTCAGATGGAGAAGACATAAACCTTTCGCTGTCTTCAGGAAACATTCTGTTTCATATTATTCTCTTTTTCATATTTCTTTTCCAACAAGGTGAAAAATGCAAAAAGTGGAGTGTTTGTCTTTTTTTTTTTTTTTTTAACTTTTTTACCTGTCCACTTAGCACCTTGTAAAGAGTTTTGGGCCTTCTTGTAGTCTCCATTTTGTTTCTGGGGGTGGGCTCTTGCGCCGAGTCACCAGGGTACCGTCACTAAATGTCTGTTGGTCAGTCAGATTCTTTCTGCTTCCTCTTGCATTCACTGCTGTTCTCTCAGTCCTGGAATGAATGCCAACAACTGAAAAGCATATTGCCATTTCTATTTAATGGTTTATTTTTTATAAACACAGTTTAGCTGCCGAAGCATGTCTGAATGTCAGCGTTTGAATTACAGTTGATCGTTTGTTTTGCAAATGATGAAGAGTGACTTTTTTGATAATTGGGAGCTTGTTTATACATTTCAAAGCACAATTCATGCATCTGCCATGACATAATTTCCATTTTAAACAATTCTCAAGGTGTCAGTTTGGAAGATTACTGTGATATAGATAGATAGATAGATAGATAGATAGATAGATAGATAGATAGATAGATAGATACTTTATTCATCCCCGTAGGGAAATTCACATTTCCAGCAGTATCCAGCAGTATCAGATATATTCTTGTCTGTGTCATTTTCAGTGTATGAATCAGCGTTTGGCACGTGTATGACGTGCCAAACGCTGATTCATATACTGAGCACTAAAACAGGTGGCTGCTCTGTTTGTCCACCTGTCTGCTCTTGTCCCCCAGCAGCTGTCTGAGTGTGTTTTTACTCAGGTCAAGACACACAAACAATCTGTAATCTCTGTCAATCTCCTTGTACCCCTATGAACCATTTGTTCCTACCTAATTACAGTTTTGCCCTTTACTTAGGCAGTGTTCTTTTCCAGTATGTATTGGTCCATGAGGCACACCATATTATTAGGCCGATCATTGAATATGTCTTTTTGAAACCATTTTCATAGGCCCTTCATTTTGGCGGAGCATTGTATGTTTAATGGTTCATTCATATTTTACCAATTGTTTTTATGACATATTTAGTGCAAACAATCTGTAATCTCTGTCAATCTCCTTGTACCCCCATGAACCATTTGTTCCTACCTAATTACAGTTTTGCCCTTTACTTAGGCAGTGTTCTTTTCCAGTATGTATTGGTCCATGAGGCACACCATATTATTAGGCTGATCATTGAATATGTCTTTTTGAAACCATTTTCATAGGCCCTTCATTTTGGCGAAGCATTGTATGTTTAATGGTTGATTCATATTTTACCAATTGTTTTTATGACATATTTAGTGCTATTATGCTTGGTTCAGACCAAACACACAATACAGGATAAGGTTGGATGTCGTTCTTGGCTGTGGTCGGCATGCAAGTAAGCAAATCTTGCTTCAGGTAAAGAAGACAGTGATCTTCCGATTGACGGAAAAACACATGAACATTACTTGTCTGATAATGACCAGTGGTCATTGTTATGCTGGGTAATGCTGAATTTTGTTTTGTTTGACAGTTCAATGGCTGTAAACAAATGAAAGCACTCACCATTTTCCAAGTTTTTATTTATTTTTTGTTTTGTCACTGAATGAATAGCTGTCATTTACCTCGTGCCAGTCCTACATTGTAACATTGGGAACATGCTGCCTGAATTCGCATTTACATCTCTGTCTTCATGATGGTAGTGTCCCAGATTGTAGTTTATAAAATTTGCTGCCAAAAACACTGAGCTTGCTAAATGTGTAACTGAACGATAGGGCCAGTTATTAGAACTACATTTTCCATGATTCTTAAATATGGAAGCACAAAGTTGTTCCATTTCGGATTTTGATAAAACAGACACCTGCTTATGATTAAA
>NC_142388.1:15375243-15407743 GCF_059441005.1 Hippichthys cyanospilos | reverse complement strand
GAAATAAATTGAGTCAAACTAACATCATAAGAAGCCACCATCTAAGTGGGGTATTTACTTGGGAAAAAAAAAAGTTACTTGACCACTTGTCCTCACAAGGGTCACAGGTTTGCTGGTGCCTATCACAGCTGTCTCGAGCCAGCCAATTGCAGCCAAAATGTGAGTTTTCAATGTGGGATTGAACATTTCAGAAGGAGACGCCGCTTGCCATATGTGCCCATGATAAACTGCACACGCCATTTACATGCAGTCAGTAACCCTTTTAAAACCCAAATTTGAGGAACATTTGGGTTTCTAAAGGCTATATTAAAGCACGGTTACCTGAATAAGCTCATAGTCAGAGTTTTTAAAAACTCAAAAAAGATCTGAATTACTCCTTTTCCAATTCAAATATTTGATCACGCAATCACACGTAGGTGGGTTACCTCATTATAACGACTCATACGTTTGTTTTCTGCGAATGTCTTCACCAATATATCTGTGTTTTTGAAAAAAAAAAAGTACTCAAAATATGCGCCACAACACTGTGTAAATTAGGCATGCAATAAAATTAACATGTTTGGCCAAAACAGACAAAAAAAAAAAAATGAAATGCCAAACTAAAACTTTTCTGCAGTTTTTGTGAATACTCAACTTCAGGAGCACACAGCAACCTGCAGGGGTTTATAAATAAATAATAAAAAATAAAATAAAATAAAACTGCATACTATGGGTCAGAATATGTTTATTTTTCAGTGTTATCACATTTTCAAATGTGGTCCATTTTTTGTGGTGACTGTTACAATAATGATATACAGTATAACCAGTGCTGGGAATAAGTGGGCCAAGTCAAGTCAAGATAGGCCAAGATAGAAATTTCTCAAATGACTCGTGTGTAACACTTTAAGACAATAGGTGGCGCAAAAGACCAGTAAATTTTTTGGACCAAGCTGTTGCTTGCTTTACACAACGCAAAGCGTTTGACTAAAACCAAATGCAATTGTATTAGGCTGTATTTTGCGTGCGTGGGAGAGAGGTATCTAAGCTTGTTGGAATTGTGCAAGTGTGCATAAATGCAGATGTTTGTGTTAATGTCTAACAGACGCTCTTACAACATATCTTGCATGGGAGAGGTATTAAAGCCTGTTCGAGTTGTGCTAGTGTGTATATGTGCGGATTTTTGTGTTAATGTCTAACAGAGGCTCTTACAACATATCTTATGCCGCGTTGAGGTGGAGCGAGGCGTGTAGTCGGAGTTTGAGATGTTCACTTTTTCACGCAACTGTGTCACGCGAGGGGAGGGGAGTGAGCTTGCTGTGCACTTTACAGTGGATTCGGAAAGGAGAGCATTGCTGAGAACCTTCACTTTTCCGGGATGTGGCAGAGCCAATAGTTTCTCCTACAGCACCTTTGTTCTTTTTTTTTTTTTTTACACTGCGTGTCCCGCGCTTTACGGCATCAATATCACACCAAGTGTCCGATACAGTGCTAGCTGTCACTGCTGCACTATCGTTAGCTTAGCACAGTAACTACGGTTCAACAGCTGTTAAAAAAGGAAGCAAATGCTGCACATGTGAGTTGGCCCAAGTTCTCCCTTCCGCCTTTCTACAAGCCAGGTGAGGGCTCTTGCTTGGCTCTGTTTTGTATTGAAAGCTCAGATGGCCGTGTTGGGTAGCTCCGGTGACCGCAAAGTAGCCGCCATGATTCATTCCTGCCCTGTGTGACCCGGTGAACGTTCCAGAAGCTGATTGGCTTAAGTGACACGCGACAAAAGTTCAATATTTTTAAACTTCTCTCGTCACGCGTAATTAAGTTGCTCCATCCCGTCCACCGCTAGCCCGACGCGCACGAACTCCATTGACTACAACACAAAACAGTCCGCTCTTCCCGCTCTATCTGAGCACGGCATTAGAAGATAATATAGTGCACACGTTTCTTGATGTTACTTTTCGCTTGAAAACTCTTTGCCCGAAAAACTCATGTCGGTGGTTAGCAAGCTGCTAACTGCTCATTCATTTCTACTCATCGCTTTCAAATTCTGTTTCACAGATGAGATTGTGTGTTGCTATCTTGCCAAGGCCGATGATTGATCACGGACCACCGATCCGCAGAAGTGTTCCACAATTGTAGTTTTGTTTATATATGTGCTTGCTGTAAAGGGCTAACAGCTCAGAGAGAAAGTTCAATGATATAAAAATAACCGTGGGATACATGTATGGAACTTGGGCACAATGCTGTTCAACTGTTTTTGTTTTTATACAGTAAGCATTGTTCTACATGATAAACACATTACCTTTTGTTAGGACAAAGCATGTGCAGGCTGGGTTTCACTTTAAGTAATATTTGCATGCTTCTGACTTGGATTTGTATGTGTGAAAAGTGTGATATGATAAAAAGCTTGCACTCTCATATGCATGGTGTGCTATAAGTATACATGGATTGGAAGTATGTCATCTGCACAGCGCCCGGAGTTGCATTTATTGGCTTCAAACCAGACATGTGAAAAACAGCTGTGATTGTTAGGTTCAAGACTAGAACATTTTATAAACAACAAACAGGAGGGAGACAACAAGGTTTTTTTTTTCTTGCAAGGAAAGCAGGCAGGAACCTGATCGTCTCAGATCTCCTTCTGGTCTGTCCTCTCCGCTCCTTATTTATTCATTTGGGATGGCCCTAGGTACAAAAGCCATTGCTCCCTGACTGATCTGCTCTTACCGCAGTCCTGTCAGCTATCTGAGGACAACTAACAGTCCTGACCGACTCTCCGTTTAAAGGGTTAAGACGTCCCGTTAGTCCAGCACAGCTCTAACGCTGTATCGCCGGGCGACGGACATCTGCGTAAGCCGGTGTCGAAGAGGATACGTTCTGGTGCTCACAGCCTTTAAGTTTTTAAGCGTCTACCCATCTTACTTTAATCCGCCGACTCGTCGAGTAACCGTTGAGACGAGAAGGTAGAAAAAACACGCAAATTATATATATGGCTGCTCCTCGTTCTAAAAGATCATTTGCACTTGTTAAGACCAGAATAGGGTTTAGCAGTCTTATACGACCACTCGGGTACGTTTGTTTTAACTTCAACCAACTCTGAGTAACTAAACTTTAATCAAGAATGGCACTGCCGATGCAAGGGCAATATCATTACTTCACTTACAAAAGACTAGGAGGATCTCTAATTTTGGTTTATAAGAATGACAGAGATAGAATAAAGAATGAAATTTTGAAGTATTTATTTAGCGAAAGCAAAGCAAATAATTATTCACAGTATCAAAAAGTACATGGCTGGGCCTACCAAGTCCCCTTAATACATAAAACACAAAAACACATTCAATACATTTTGTCTTTCAGCTAATAAATGATTAAGATAAAACTTCGTCCAAGGCTATGAAAAACCATGCACAAAAACAGGTATAATGAAATAAGGGATTTAAAACATAATGAAAGGAGTGGAAAGCTTCTAAAAAGTCTAATACCAATTTTGGAAGAGAATCAAAGTGATCAGTTTCAATTCTCCTACATTGCGAATTAATGACATTATTAGTTGGGCTATCGGATGGATTTAGAATTTAGAATGACTTCCTTACCGGTTTGCTGCTTGAAATCCTCCGAAGGCTAACAACGTCGCAAGAATTTAAAAAGTGTCCAATTCTGAGAGTGACAGAGTCCTACTCCGACTTGGTGGTTTACACCTGAAGCCTGGAGAGGGTCCTCACACTTTTGGCAGGCAAAGGCAAAAAAGGAAGCTACGAGTTTTGGGTGTTGGCCTTTTTATAGGACCCCAATCCCATGACTCGATGTACGCGTAATGGAACATACTTTGAACGATCTTAGCCTTAAATGGAGGAAGTGAAAGTGTCACTGTGACACTTTGAGCACTTTTAATCGAACGATCGGACATGACTAATGTCAACTCAAGGCCAGGCAGCAGCCTTTCCACCAAAAATAAACATACATGGGCATTTGTTCCTCTTTTGGTATGCTGACCCGGCAGCTCAGTGTCTGTGCTGGCCGTTTAGTAACTTTCCACTTGAACACACGAACATTCCAATATGATTCAGCTATATCTTGATCAAAGATACAGTTTTAAAATGGCAATAACAAGTTGCATATTTCAAATCAGGCTAAAAAAGGCAATAACATATCATATGTGCACATTTACAGAATAAACATGAACATAGGTCTTAACATTTGTGATCAACTGACACTTTTTCCAATGGCAGTTACAGAATAATATTGAGCATGACTTATTGCTAAAAGCTTGCTTTGATCTTATGGCCTCACAATGTGTCTTCATTGTGAGTTGACTTCATGGACTTCTTTAATGTTGGTTGTCTTCAGAGATGATTTGGTGTCTGCTGTTTATGATATATTTATTTATAATATATTTATATTTATATTATATTCATTTATTTGTTTTATTCCAGTCGAGGTCAATTCTGACTGGTATCTTAAGCCAATAATTTACATGGTAATTTTACATCAATTTGGCTCAATGTTACATCAACATGGCGCATTATTCCATCACATCGCTGCACTACCTGCGTTCACCACTATGTGTCGCCATTGCCCTCATCACATTACCTGGCAGAGGTTTTGGCAATAATGCAAACAGTTTGTGATAGTGGGGGGTAGGTGCGCGTCCATGCAACCCCCATGCTTTGTAGGGGATGCAGGTTAGAGTCCATGCTGTTCTGCCCTTGGAGATGTATCGATTACTCACATGCATTTCACCAACAGCTCCATCAGAAAATATCGATGTCTACAGTTCTAATATACACGTTGCAAGAACAAATATGAGATAATCTAGATAAGCTATTCTAACAATTGTATTCTTGACATTATATGATGTTAAATGATTTTGTTAAAAGCCATTGCTGTCGGCATATAATAAAAGATTTGTATTGTATAAAATATTTCTTCTGTGTAAATGCAGACAGAGTCAAGTTCATCAAGTAAAAGAGCAAGTGAGGGTGAAAGTGCCAACAACAAAATTCCCAGTGTTCCCCAGGAAGGAACCTCAAAATCTTCAGGCTACGAAGCTGCCGATCAGTCGCAGACTGAGCAGGTAGGTACGCTTGAGGTATATATGACCTTTTTTCATATATACGAATAACAAAGTCATTAAAACAGGTTATTTACCAAAAAAATACATTTTAGAGTTGCAAAGGTTCCATTTATCCACTTTTACAGACAGAAGTGTCAACGTGTACCAGAGCAGGGAAGAGTCTGCAAACTCCGTTGTCTCCTGAGACAGGTCTTCACAATGCCCGGCCACGTCGCGTCCAGCAACAAAGAGACAACAGAGAAGCCCCAAACAGGCCAGCCTTAATTGCAAGGGTTCACGAGCCGCGAGATGGTAGCCACGCGGGCACTGCCATGCTCATAGTGGTGCTCTCTTTGGTTCTTGCTGCACTTTTTTTCCGAAGGATCTACCTGGCCCATGAGTACAAGTTTGACTATGAGCTGTGACCTTTCCACTTTGCAACTTTGTTTTAAAATAGTTCTAAAATAAAGCCTCTAGTACCATGAACAGCTGCAGTTGCGCCAGAGGTGGGCAGTCAGTGCTGTCAGTCGGTGCTGATGGACTGCTGAACGTCAAGTAATATTTTAAAAACGACAGGCTAAGTTGACGGAACTGTAGACTTTGTCAGGCACTCATTTTGTAATCATCACCCTGGCAAATTTCAAAGAAATGTATGGACTGCAATATACTTGAGTACAAAGTATTACAGTCTAAGCAGGCAGCAAGCATTTAAACATGCGCATAGGGATATCAGCTGAGAGCTGAAGCAGAAATATGCTGAAGTTACAATTAGCTTTCATTGTGCAGGCCTAAAATAAAAAGCAATGTTTAGAATGAAGACTTGTGCTATTTTGCTTTTTAAAAATGATTTGAATGAATAAATTGCTTGCACATACAGTAGTTGAACAAAGCATTCAGGGATGGCCTTCTGTGGCAAAGAAGGGATGTCAATGTGCACATTACAAAATACAAAGAGTGATAATCACTTAAGCAAGAACATGCAAGTTACAATTGAATAATCTCAAAAAGTGTCATTTTCTAGTAAATCAAGCTCTGCAAAACCTTGCTTTTTCCTTGCTGTGTATGTGACAGTTGTGATAGGCTTTTTTTTTTTTTTGTATCATGACTAATGGCTTTTGAAAAAAAGACTTGTGAGTGAGGGCTGCTTGAATCACAGTGATACGTATGGACCATAGCAGATGTGATTGCTTAGTGCCCAGGATATTGATTGTTGTTTGTTTACCTTATTTTGGTAATTGAGTAAAGTGAAAACTTCCAAAAAAGGCAAAATCAACACCTTCTCTTTTCTTATAACCTGGGACCCCATTAATTTGATGCTTGTTGCTATAGGTATAGATGTGTCCCACTCACTCCAGCATCTTTCCGTGTCCTGCCCTTAGATTGTCATGCAGTTTTAAAAATGGTTAATGCCATCTGTTGTCAAATTGACACTTTACTCCCCAAAGCATCATTTAATTAAATAGAGAGAACTTGTTGCAACGAGATCACAGCTTTTCATCTGAACTGAAATAAATGTGCCATCAGAGCCCTTTTTCTGGCTTGTTTTTGTTGTATATCGAGTCACCAATGTGTGGTACCTGCAGTAGGACACTTTTTCCAGTTACATAGGAGTAGACATTGAGCGTGTACGTTGCATTAATAACTGGTGTGTGAATTTAATCACCCTCCACTCCTGAAGTTGGATTCAAAGCATAGAAATCATAGAAGCGCAGAAAAAATAGATACAGCATGAACGATGTTTTGGGCTGGGAAGAGCGCTTAGCTCTCAACTTGCTTTATTGCAAATTTGAATGAATGACTAGTTCAACGGATTATTTCTAAGGCTTTCAAATGGTGAGACCAGCACCAAATTTGGCACAATTTGAAAGGAATGCAACTGACTTCGTCAAATTCAGACAAAGTCACAAATTTTATCAATAGTTGACAAAATTCTTCAAATTCGAAAATTGCGACACGATCACTTAAGACCTTGAGAGCAGAATGTACCACACTGAACATTGCTTTAACACATTAAACAGACACTTACTAGAGAACAGAAAATATATTTCAACATGTTTATCATGTACACTGTAATTGTCACATTAATAGTTTAAATTCTTATTCTGTATTTAAACCTTGGCAGCACATTTACAGGTAGAACCATTTCTTTGATTCAGTCTGACCTTTTCAGATTATATCTTTCTTAGCAATAATGGTACTGTCCAGAATTTAATGATCTGGTTATTCCCCTATCGCACTGGGGGTGAATGTTGGCGAGTGTGTGTGAAGGTAGCAGCTCTTTGGATCGCGTAGGGGTCCAAGGTTGCCAAAATGTTTGCCTGTACTGCTCATTGCAAGGGAGTTTTAAGCAATCTTGAAGCAATGCTGACAAGAGCAAAAGAGCTCGCTACCTTTGCCAGTATAGGGGGTTTAGATGTTTTATACTGTCTGCTGTCCAACTTCCTCAGTCTTTAGCATCTCCTACCCCATCCGCATTAATGGCAAACATGGCTTCCGCTTCTGGCAGGCAAGGTGAGTCATAGATTTTACAGATTCTTGTTTCTCCTCTGCCTTTTCTCAGATACAGTCTGCAAGGAAAAAAAAAACATTTGGATTTGAGAAACAATCCAGATGCATGATGTCAGTGTGCACTCACATAATGTTAACTGATAAAACTTTTCTGAAAACTTGTTTTGTGAAAGGCAGCCACATCGCAGCACAATGTTGAATGTCTTGCCTATCAGAGTCGTTCGTCATAAATGTTCGTGTGTGTGAAGTCTGCAGTAGTATTGTTGAAGGTTGATTTATATTGCTTTTTTTCCTCTTGTTAATGTTAATGTTTTAAGGTATACTTATACACTTTGTATATCGATAATCTTATTTATAGGTGGTGCAACGAGTAGGGGGGAATGAAAGGTTTTCTTTTTCCTTGGGTGGGGCTTGCAAAGAACTAAATGAGAAGCACAGTGGTTTGAACAGACTTTTCAACTCATCCTTAACAAAAAAAAAATTATTTGACCTAAACATCTTGCTGAAAGTACTGGAAATATCTTATCCGAAGCCGTCAGTCGGTGAACCAGGCGGGCCAGCTCAGCTGACTGTGCACATTAAAATCTGTGGAGACCCAGACCATAAGTCAAAATTGGCTAAGTGCTTCTCATATCAACATTGAGCCAGCAAGTATAACTGGAACTAAAGGCAGTCAACACACAAATGTGCATAGATAGCTAATCTTTAATTATAGCATACGCAACATTCATTCATATTTATAGTGAGTGCATGGTTGCATAGACTCCTTAGATTAGAAACATTTCCTTGATAGTCATGTGGTGTTAGTTGTCAATTTTACAATGTAAACGACTTCTTGAATAACACTGCCACTGATATTTTGTGGAAAAGAAGAAAGGGGGGGGGGGGGGGGGGGTCAGGGTTGGGTTCCTTTAGGCTGCAGTGTTACTTACCACAAACAGACAGACAAGGTATCTAAATGCAGATGCCACGAGCCCTGAACTACTGCAGTACACATATTTACTTCAATCTTAAATGATTAAACCTTATACACTACAGTAAGTGAACAGTTAGCCCTTTCCTTTGAAGTCTCGCGCAGCTGCGGTCATAATGAGAGGGGTCTAATTGCAGGCTGTAGGATGGGGGCGTGTAGTTCCACAAAAGGCATCAAAACAACTACCCCCTGGAGTTGGGTTTTGCATTTATAGGAAAATGGGGGTGTGTAATTGTTTTTTTTTTTTCTGGGAAGGCCTTAATCCTGGTGTATAGATATTTTAAAAAATGGCAGATCGGGAGAGTATTGTGAGTTAAAATTGTTTGTATTTAAGGAATGTTGCACAATTTTAAATTGGATAATAATAAATATGGGTCGTTTAGCAATACAGTTTAGTGGATGTTAAAAGATTGTTTTTCCTAGCACGGTGTAACTATAAGTATAGGATTGTAGAGTTATATATTACAACAGGTGTGGTCGTAATCACTTTTTGCCTAGCTAATCATTAACGTTACTTTAATGTGACAATTGTACATGATTAACACGATTTTAAACGGTGAATAAAAATGTTCAAATGCAATTTTTTGTTGTAATGGTGATATGAGTTTGAATTGTGCAAATTTACAGTGAAGCAGGGAGGACAGCTAATTTTAAAGTCAGATCTTTCGTATAACTTTGACAGAGAAGTCACTCTGCAAAAGGAAAACAAGTGAAGTAGAAGAACTCAGTGAAGTAGGATTGATTTGAATTAAATTAGCAAAAGTCCAACATCAAATTCTCAATTTCTATCCTTTGTTGAAGATACATTGAAGTGAGAAAATAATACATCTTAGTCCGTTCACTGATAAGCATGACAATGAATTTGGAAAATAAACATTACAGTTTATAAATTTGGAGAGTCAGCAATAGAGCTGGAAAATCATCCACAATGTATGTAGGTCAAATCAGCCAATAAATACTTTTTATTTACTTTTACTATTAACTATTAAAAACAATTAAAATGAATATTCAATGGATTAAAGTTTAATGACAATCAAATAACCACCTAGAGTAATTCCAGACACATTCCTGTGACAATGTAGTTATAGCCAAGTAACTAATAGAAAGAAAGTGATGCATCTAGCATACTATACAATGCACATACATCCGTCCTTTTTCTGTACCAATAATCCTCACTTGGGTCTCGGGGAAGATGGCGGCTATATCAGCAGACTCTGAGCAGTCGTGCTATCCTCCTTTTTATGCTTTTATCTGGATTTGTGCAACCCGAAACACGGCAATAATTGACCATTTTTCCGAACTATGTTGCAGATATATGTAGTGCCCATGCAGTTATGGTACCGAGTAACTCCAAGATGGCGGCTTCCGGGTTTATGACGCAGCTGATGACGCGCCGTGAAAAGCATCTATAGACCTACTGGATTATGACCAAGACAGTTGTTAAAAAGACATATTCTTTTATTAATTACCTTGCTTCATGAACGTTTTCTACTTTCATCAGCCATTCCCGATACCAACAGTCACTAAACACACACTTTCCCATCGCAAATCGACTGTCACTCTGCTGCTTGAAACTAGGCTACCCAAACGTAATGCATTGCATTCCTCTTCAGTCACTAAATGATTGCAAGCACGTAAGTGCTGCCCCCAGATGGTGCGGTGGTTAAAATGAAAATTAAGCACGAGACCAGACGGATCGGAAAGACATGAAATTTAAGGCAAAAACAGTGCATTTCACATTTACAATGTTAATATTCAAATTCAAGTTCAGTCAGCAGATGTTAAGGACAGATCTTTCAAAAATAGATGGTTTTGGTGGGGCTAACGTTAGCAGCTAGCCTTTGTTATTGTGTGAGTCATCTTTATACTTATTGACCAGAACTATTAATCAACTATTATTAATAGCAATTGTACAGTGGGTAAGCTAATTTTCATGATTGCTTGTTGCGCCAGGGATCTTGCTGACAAGGTTTCCAAATGCTGGTTAATCCACTGTTGAAAGCGGCATCATATCTACAGTACGTACGAAATAGTACTCGACCACGAATCTCCTAACTAAGCTCTTTCGGTATCACACACAAACTTTTGCCGCGAACATTTCTCCTCTGATCTCGCAGTGATCTTGCCGGCGGGATTGACACATTTACTGGGCAGAAACTAATAGGAATGGGCCAGAAGTGCAATAAAATACGGGGAGAATGCGCTTGCTAGCCAATCTTCTCCTTTATATTACAGTGATCCCTAGCTACTTCGCGACTCTCCTATTTTTCACCTGTGTAGTGCAATTTCATGGCGGATATTCGGTTGACCACAATCAGGGCATTGAGCACCCTTGCAATTAGAACTAAATAAATGCAATGATTTCTAGATAATTTGTCGGCCCCCTTCTCTGACTCACACAAGAGGTGTGTGGACATATGCCTTTTTCGCTATGTCCATTAAAAATGCAAATCAAATTAATATTTGCTGATTAAAAAGGATTAAGACTGAGCTCATTGGTGAATGATGAGTCATCCATGCTAAAGCTGACCTTTCAATTAACTCTGCCACCTACCGTGTAGTTGACGCATGGGCGAGAATGTTGCCACCAATCGGCTTCTTTGGATCAGCAGAAAACATGGCAGCACCATCTACCTGTGCAACCACTTGGTTGGTTATTACCACTGCTACACCAAACTGTTGAGGAGAGAGATTTAGAAGAAATAATTACTAAAAGAAGGATCACATATGTATTATGACAATAAAGCCTTTTTATGTGTGTTATGTATGGTACAACTGAGAAACACTTGAATAACAATGAAAAGATAAATAAGTGTATCTTTGCGGTGCGGTGTGACTTTTAATGATATTGGTCCACATCCATTAATGCTGTTACTCTGAGAAGAAGTTGAATTGGTTGCATTCCTGCAGTGTGCAGTCTATGCCACATTTTGATGACAAATTTGAATTTGTCCCTAAAATGGCATCCGTTTGACAGCATCTTCGCCAATGTTAAACTTTTATGAGACAAGATTGCCTCAAAATGTTAATAACCTAGGGTGTTCATTCTCAGAAATTAATGTGCTCACAGAATATGTACGAATTCACGTAAGAGGATATTATTGAACCACAGGTTTTTGTGTTAAATTTAGTGTACGCATGATTAGTGAATGATGCCCATTGTCACCAGTATTTGGAACAAAATTGCAATACTGTAAATAATATCTTCTGTCAGCAAACTAGAAGACAGTAGGGCATCACCAATATTCTTATCATGCAGATTAGGGGTCACCAACATGGTGACCGAGGGCACTGGGTAGCCCCCTAGGATCACATGAGCAGCCCGCAGACCTGTTCTGCAAATAGTTTAGAAGTGATAGAAACTTGTGGTTTTCTAGGAATTTTACTAACGATTCCGCATATGTGACATATACATTATATATTACACTTGATTTACATATTTACTACAGCTGTGTCTTAATTATTGTGAGAAATCAAAAAAAAGTATCTCTTGGTTTCAAAAAGGTTGGTGACCCATAATACAGATAATGTGAATGTCATGTTTTAAATTGTGTATTTCCCCAGATAACTACTGTACAGTATCACAAACAAGTTATTATATTCATAAACTAGAAAATGCAAGTTATGTAAAAATTTCATGTGAACGGTTACTGGAAAAATGATAAAGGTATGGACAATTTCAAGTTTGAGTGGTTTTAAGAACTTGCCAAAAGGGTGGAAATTAGGAAAGGAACAAATCTTTCAGAAACCCATATTTTGGCATAACCTCATCTTATTCTGACTAGAGAATTGACTATGAATATTGACTGCATATGAACATAGTTATATGGGCCGATAACTGGGCAACTGTAGTGTGCAGCTTTCATTGTGTATCATATGTGAGTCCTCCTCTGCTGCAGTAGCCAATCACGCTGTCTGTTCCGCTTTGTAGGCTTTAATATCAATATAATGTTGCTCCTGCTAATATGTTATCAGATGCTACTTTTACGGAGTATTTTATGTGATTGCTCGAGTGTGACTCATCAAGGCAAAAATATTTAACTTTGCACCCTGTCAAAAACTCGGCTTTGGGGGAAGCTTTCGGTTTTCCAAAAAGATCGAGTGATTTTGCGAGTAAGCTAAGAGGTAGTAGTGAGCATGAGTGGGGAAAATACATTTGTCAATGTGAAAAAACTACCACCATCTGGTTGTTTTTCAAATTTATAATTTAAAAAAAATATTGTGCTGTGATAAATACCCGTAAATGCCCATATTTCAGTTTAAATTGGATGTTTTCAATCAGAAAGAATATGTATACATTACGTTTGATGGTGAGCAAAACATTTAAAATATACAAAAGCTTTGCCTATGTTTGTGCACAGTGATGGAAAATAGGACCCTTATCTGATTAAAGATGCCTTTGAAATTTAAGCCCACATGTAAATAGCATTTTTTTTTTTTTTTTACAATTAAAAAAACTGAGTAGAATGTTGAAGACCTTGGTGCTCCTATCTTGCAAAAGACTCACTTTGACAAAGGTTGTGCTCTTTTTTTTTTTCCTCCAACAATCTTTTTTATTCATAACTGAAACGTCAACATACGTATCTGCCATAACGGAGGTGCTGTTGACAGCGACTGAGAACTGTGCACAGTCAGACTGGGTCTGTAGTACAAGTTCACTTTACCGCGGCTGGTAGCATGAACTTCCTCATTAGGATTGCTGATTGGCGGTATTCAAAACAGTCACCAGAAATTGAGACGGGGAAAACATGAACTGTGAGTATGGCTATATTGTTAACGCGTTTGAAAAAAAGATGGGTATGAGTGCTGTGCTAAAAAGGGGGTTCAAATACTGTTCGAGGCTAGAAAGAAAATAGCGTGGCGCTCGTACTTAGAAAAAGATGGTTGGAGTCTGGTCCTGTAAAGTGTGGGGTTCAAGCCCTGCACTCAGAACAAAAACAGGGATTGAGTCATGTGTACAAATCTAAAGGTTTGAGGGGTGTTGTTTGAATGCAAAAACAACAACAAAAAACCTGTCTGGGCAGTTGAAGTGAGTGGTGAAAAGATGTTGATTTTTTGACAGGCAAAAGGTGACTAAAAAAGTGGGACCTCTAATTGGGTTGAGAATGTTCTGTTGAGAGATATTCACAGTTGTCATAGGTACCAGAAAATGAAAAATTGTTCCTATGAAAATTGACTGGTGATGAACTCACCGGAGATGACAAGTACAGTCGGCCCCCGGTTTACGAACACCCTCTTTTACGAACATTTTGACTTTCGGGCGTGGACCGCGGAGTTTTTTGTCCCCCACTTACGCACAAACCTTTCGTCTTACGAACAATACGACATGCCCGCCATTATATTCGTACATTTATTTTCGCTTTGCTATGTCAACTAAATCAGAAGTTGACGCTCATCACGGCAACGTTGAACGCTATTGCTCTTACAATGTCACAGTCACTGTCTCAGTCACGGTGTCAGTCACGGAGATGCCAATATGCTATTGGTCGATTAAGGTCACAATCCCGGTCTCACTCACGGAGATGCTATTGGCCGGCGTCACGTCAATCACAGAAATGCCGATATGCTATTGGCCGAACGCCTTTATCTAGCTTGATGGCACAGCTGGTCGGGATGGAAGGAAGGAGAGAAAATGAGTGAAAAACGGAAGGAAGGAATGTTGTGAAGACTTTGCAAACTTTATCTGTTAGACATGGCTTCTAAAATTGCAAGTGGCGGTAAAGTAAGAAGTAAGAGGATGATGACAATAAAAACCAAGCAGGAGATAATAAAAACATACGAAGGAGGCGCATGCATAGTTAACCTTGCTCGTGAGTATGGATGGAACCGCTCGGCAATCTTCGAAGTGCAAGACTTTCCTTGCCGGGGGACGGACCTCGCTTGACAACAAAATTGAGAGGCTTCTTCTTTTATGGATTAAAGAGAAGGAAATCGCCGGTGATATGTTTTAGTTTGAGAAAAGTTCCCGTTTAAGAAAATAAATAAATTCTGCGGGTTGGTCTCTGCTCCTCTCCGCCTCCGCTCAGCTCAAGTCACGCCGCCCCAAAGGTAAATGTCATTTTTCCTTTGTATAGGTGTTGGAGAAATTTAGGAATCCTTTACATATATTGTGTTTTTAATCAGATGTGCCAATCAAATAGGACCATGTCGATTTATGTCCTTAATGTAGCAATCAGTAATACTCAGGGAAGTAGAGCACATGTACTAATCAGCCATGTGTTAGATGTTATGTTGATCAGATGTTCCTGTTGATTGATGAAGTGATTTATTAATGATTTTGATTCAATGTGATTATACATTTGACACCCTGTCCTTATCATTAGGATAGCAACATGTTCCACTCATGACAAGAGTGCTCGAGGCCGTGTGCTGGTGGTTGTTGAAGTCTTTCTCAGACAGGGCCTGTCAAACAACAATTGAACAACATCCTGGACCGGGGTCACCTGGAAGGCTCCCCAAGAAAGAAGAAGTCGGGTGGAGAAATGCGGTGGACCCGAGCACCCTTCTTACTGAAACGTGTCGCTGCATACTGCATTGAGCCACACACCTACACGCGTGCGCTTAGCTGTCACAAGATGTATTACAAGATTTTGGGTTCCGGTCACATACATCGCTCCCCCATGCATCTCTACCCTTTAGGGCCGGAACCTACATGTAACCTAGGGACCTCTGAATAATAAAACTAAGGGGAACGAGGAAGTACCTCAGAGCGCGGCAGCACTGCAGCCTTTGTGGTCCTGTCTCGTTCTCCTCATGCATGAGCATAACCGTTGCCTTCTCTCTTTCTTTTAGACAAACGCTCGGGTTGACAGTAATTGGCTTGGTGAACCTGACAATATGTTATTTAATTTAACTGTACAGTAGATTATGTTACTCATTTATAATATGTGTATAAAGTCGTGATGTTTTTACCTTTATAATATGTGTATAAAGTCGTGATGTTTTTACCTAAGGTTTTTGCACGCGTTGCACGCATTCACTAATTAACATAGGTTTGGATTGCCCGTCATACGAGCAGTTTAAGTTACGAGCGTAGCCGCTGAACGGATTAAGTTCGTAACACGGGGGCCCACTGTATATGGAACAAAAGCAGGACAGCTCTCCTATTTGACCAGTTGGAAAAAGAAATATGAAATAAGGCAATTGATAAAAACACGGACCACTTGAGTATTGGTGAAGAAGTTGAATGAAGTAAAAAAAAAAAAACCTCACAACAACAAACAAATAAAAAGGAAAAGCTTAGATAATGAAAAAAGCATCAAAGCGATATATAAGTAGTAGAAACACAAAAAAGAAAACTGAAGGAGATGTATATGTCATAATGAAAGTAGCAAATCCTGCATATGCAGAAGAAGGTGGTAGATTGGTGTTGTGATATGCTTGATAGCACACATTTAAATGGATTGGAAATACAACAAGCATGGCAGACTACCCTCAATTTAGATTGGGGCGGACTATGAGGAAACTTTAACCTAATGTGAGGCAGCCCTCCTGCACTGTTGCATGTTGAAAGCCAGCAACTTGCAGATGCTCCCAAGAGCAGCTCAATTTCAAGGTGTGCTTCACAGAATTAGTCAACTATTCAGGTACAGACCAGATCAGGGTAAAGTACCATATTTTCCCAGGCAAAAGGTGCATTTAAAAGTCTAAAATTATTGCCAAAATTAACTGTGTGTTATGATGCGGTGCATCGTATGAGTGCACCGAGTTACAAAATATGTCAACGTTGCTGAGTGACATTGATGAGCGCGCCGCTTGACTGACTGAAAACCTTTCTTGTCCACACGCCACTTACAATAACAAAAGAAGGACGTGATAGAGGGCGGTATGTGGACGTTAAAGGCAGTGTTCCCTCTAAGCTGTGCGCATGCGCTATTGCGCACTGCTCACATGTTCTCAGCACGCAAGAAAAGCTATGATGCGCATAAAACAAAATAATATTAATATTAGACCTAATCTTATCTGATTTATTAGACCAATAATATTGTTTTCTGTACCATTTTGCATCATGACAGCGAGTGACAAGTGTCCAGCCAATGATACAATAGGTTTCACTTACACTATTCATCCAATCAAACGCATGGACAGAAACGTTCCCTGCATATACACCCAAGGCAGGTTAGTAGTAGTAAAAAAGAAATGTGCTTCTTTTAAGATGGAATGACTGTTGGAGTATAGGCAAGTAGAAGAACAAGCGGTGAAAGTGAGTGAGATTTATTTCTTTTTCACAACACTCTTCAAACAAAAATACTTTAAATACAAACATTACGGTCAAGTAACCATGTTCTCTAATCTGCGATCAATCTCAACTGCCCCTGTGATGCTGGCCTAAGGCTCTTAAAGGGCCAGTATTATGCACCTTTCCCTCTGCCTTAAAGGGGCAGTAACATAAATGTCCATTGGGCAGTGAGCCAAAACAACACACAAACAAATAAATAACTTTCTAGTTCTTGGCCATTACAAAAAATGAAATTTAAAGTAACTCTGTTAAGTGAAATTCTGTGAATTGGCTCCTACAAACATGTCAATCACAGATGCTTTTCACCTCAGCTATCCCTTCATAAAAGCAGGATAAGTATCCAAAAGCACATTACTCAGAGCCCCCCTCCTTCCTTGTTCATGAATGAAAAAATGTGAATTATGTGATATCGGTCACTTTAAGGAGCACGGTGTGTGCACAGTGACTCACTGTGTGCATGTCAGAAGTTGGTCACAATGGTCCAAAGCCTGCTCAGGGAGTTTGTGTGAATGCTCAGGCGCATTGAAAATTAGAGGGAACATTGGTTAAAGGTATGGTGTGCACTTAAAAAAAATCTGATGAAAAAAGAATGTCAATCAAGAAAAGAGTATCAATTGGGAAAAAAAAAACAACAAAAAAACATCAGTTGTTGCTTGATTGTAGTTTTTTTAGGGCCTGAATTGAGAGCTTGAACATAATTTCCAAGCAACACTGTGTAAACGTGACTGATTTCAGACCAGCTGCTTACAATGAAGGCTTCTCACTCTGGTAATGAAAGATCAAGTTGGTTGAGTGTTGTCGTGACTAAGCTTCCAGAAAATAACTTCAAAATAAAGTGTAGCAATGCCATTGGTGTCATTATTGGGTCAAAGAATGTCAGGCGGAATGGTTGGCTCCCACACATTTTCACCTTACCAAATCTGGCCCTCTTTAAAAAAATAAGTTTGGACAGCATTTTACGATCTTTTATTCATTTCATATCAATATTAAAACAATGCATGGATTTAAAAAAAATATGTTTTGACTTGCTGAAGACTATCTTTCACAACACTGAGGAACGTACAGTAGAACTCCTCTACAGTGAAATCAAGTTAGCAGCCAGAAATTTTTCAAAACGGGACTTTTCACTATAGCAAATCTATGTGTTGGACGAAAACATAAAGAAACATGTTGTGCAATCTACAATCTGACAAGGTAAAAACAAAACCATCCAGCTCGCCCACATTGAAAAAAGAAAGAAGGGAAGAAAGAAAGAAAGAAAGAAATTGCCAAATTACAACAAACATTTATTTTCATACTTACATTAATTTATTGCATAATGTCTTTCACTTTGCTTCATCCATCTTTCACATGACTTTTATCCTGTCCTCAAGTGTTAAGCTTGGTTTAAGCTTGATGCATTTGCGAGCTCCGCACATCGAATTACGTTATTTTGGCAACCACGCCCCTCCGTGCATCGTCCGAGCGGAACATATTTTCTGCAAAGTGTACCTTCCAGAATTTCGTTACGAGCGGAATACATGGTTGACGAAATATTGCTTATGGAAGTTCGCTGGTAAAAACATCTTTATGATTCGGCTGAAAATGACTACCGTGACCTAAATACCATAAACAAATCCTGATGAGCACCATGCTAGGGAGCTAGGGAGTCTGTTAAAAAAAAAAAGCTAAGAAGAATTTAGATTGTTTTATACTACTGAAATTCTCTACCTCTGCTATACAGTAGTGTTGTTTGTATTCTGTAGACTAACTTACTGCTTTTACGTTTACTGTTTATTCTACTACCTAGAGTATGGGAGAATGTTGTGTGATTGCGGGGGAAAGCCGCACTCAGTATGAAGTGCTGCAAAACGTGTGCCGGTGCTTTAGGCATAAACCAAGCTACACATTTGTTGCAGCCTTGTTTTCTCTATAGTGAATTTAAATGTTGGCAAATGCAGAGACAAACATTTTGTATTATGCAACAGGGTGATTTCTCGTAGGGGGAAGTAAGAAAGAGGGAAAGGCTTCAATACATGAAGATTATTTCACACTGGGTGATTTTTTTTTTTTGCATAGGCAGGTTTCGTTGAATAGGAGTTTTGCTGGTAGTAGAGAGATTAATCTTTACACATTTATTAATTTCAATTTGTTTTATTGGCTCACAAATTTCATGTTAGTTTACTACTGATATTAATGAAATATTTTATGACAATTTTTGGCTTGAAAAATGGCGGACCAACGATGATGAAAGGTGGCAGGGTGGCTAATGGACTAGCAAAAAAATGTAAAATGCCCACCTCTGGTTCTAAATTGCCACTCAAATTGCCTATTGAAACTAGAATCACACAATGAGTCTGACCGATTTGAGGTGTCACTGATATTTGTGTTTGATGATCTTAAAACATGAAATTGGCACTTCTATTTTTTTTTTAAAACTTTTTCAGTATTGTAGACAGAAGCTAACAGCACCGACACACTTACCTCATCAGCCAGCCTGAGCAGCATGCGGAGAAAGCGTCCCAAGTGTCCTTGTCTGGCTGACAGCTCACCTCGGCCTGAGTAGTCCGTTCTATACAGAGCTGTGGCACTGTCGACTATTAGCAGGGCATATCTGTAAGTAAACCGAAATACAAGGCCAAATAAATGAAAAAGCTGACATTCATGTATATTTGCAAGGACCCCCAAAAGACTGGTGATTTATTAGGACCCGAGTAGTGACCGCTGCGAGGTACCTATTGTTTTTGTAGAAATTATTGCTAGGGACCGAGCAGTGGCAGCTGCTAGTATTATTTATTTATTGTTCCTCTGAAGAGAATCATTATTGGGAACCTAAACATGCAAGAAAACACACCAAATTTTGCACACTTGTGTGGCGTGGCGAAAAATTAGCACGTTTGACATGACTTTTTATATGTCCATTTTTGGCGCATTGTTGCATATGCTGGGCTCATATTTTTACCTCCTTGTCCTAATTGGAGTACTTTATGTTTTCCAGGTTCCTCTCAAGACCACCTGATTGAAATGGTTCTCTCGTCAGTAAGTTCCACAGGAGCTTGAAAATGATCCTATTCATTTGAATCAAGTATGTTTGAGAGAGAAGCATGCAGAATACCAGTCCTCAAAGACTTTGACACCTTTGTCCTAAGCAGTTCATCCGACTGGGAAAAAAAAAAAAAAAAATCTTCACGCCACTAGGCTTCATTATAGCGGTAGCGCCACGCTACCGCTATAATGAACATTTTTTAGTAGATGTTTTCAGGAATGGAATCTCAAGTTACAGCAGATTCTAAAGGTACGGTGAATCATTGGCCTTTGAAATGTAAAGACCATGCCAGTTATCAAATTGTTGCAATGTTCAAGATACAGTAATTGATTATCCATTTTTTGAGGCTTTTTTGAAAAAAAAAATCATGCATTGTTGGGGAGGTGATTGGTGGCTGGATTGTTTGGAGTGTATATCAGGTACATGACGGTGTATCGGTAAGAATACAGGTGATGGTTGAGAGATTCTTTACTCAGACAGTTTATGCATGATAAACGCAGATGATAGATGCAGATAGTATAAGCAGGTGATACAAGCAGATGCGAGACGCAGATAGTGAATGCAGGTGCTATACACAGAAGCTAGACACAGACAGAGTTTTTTGGTCATGAACTCAGTACTTAAACTGAATTTAGGGATGTTTATGACTTAACGAGCAAACGACCATACAGTGAACATACTCTCTACTGGATAACACTGAACTTTTGCACACGCAAGCACGCAGTCACGTGACACGGGAAGCCACAGTAACGTAGCCTAGCTAGGGCTACACAATTAATCGAATTTTAATCGCGATCACAATATTGGCTGCCACAGATAATTAAGTTGAACCATGGCGATATTAACATTTAAAAAGCCGGATACATGTCAAATCAAGCAATGTGTCATTGTACCACTAGGGGGCAATGTTTCCCACATTTGCATGCCAAAAGCCCCTGCTTTTTTCATCCTAATATATTATTTTCTAATGTGAAATGCAGTTGACTGATTTCAAATATATACAGAGCTAGCTGTCAATTGAGACCCAAAATTGGAATAAATTCGGTTTGAAATGACCGAAAACGACATTTGACCGCCAACTTATTAAAATTTGCATAAAAGTTGATAATGTGCTTGGTTCTAAGTAGGCTTCTTTTTTTTCATTGGTTTGCACTCAGCAAGTGAGTTTGCTGTGTTGCCCTGTGTGCAAAGTTTTTGCCATGTCTTGGGTGAATTTTTTTGAAATTATTATTTTCTCTCTTTATTTATATTAGTTTTTTATTGTTTGTAAGTATCACGCTTTGAAGCCTTGTCTATATACTGCTTGTTTAAAAGAAGGGCAATAAATAGACATGTTTGACCAAACATGATGAATAATCGTGATGCATAATCAGGATTTCAATATTGACCAAAATAATCCTGATTATTATTTTGGCCGTAATCATGCAGCCCTACTGTAGGAGTGGTTATGCAAACAACCAAACAAAACTTGGAACTCCTGCAAACAAAAAACACAACTTTTTTGAGCCTTTTATACACTTATATTTGTTTACCTTGCTCAGCTGCTCTCGGCATAATGATGATGATAATAATAATAATGATAAATATTTGTAAAGAAACAATCAGGGAGCTCGCAACTGACCTGGACTCAGCCATCATTGCAGATGCCTGATACAGCAGCTGGGTCTGATGATCGGTGTTATAAGCTCGAGCGTAGGCCACATTGTCCAGAACATCATTGCCCACCAGTCCATATCTAGCAGGAGAAAACAGAGAAGTGGGCATATATTTGATTTGTCCTTAATGTAAATATTTCATTATTATACATTATAGTAACAAATGCATATTAATATCAAATATACACAAACACACATACGTACATACACACACACACGCACACACATGGTTTGAGCTCGTTAAGTCAGAATTTCATTGCCTTGTACTTGTGCAGGTGAAATGATAAGACCCGTCACTTTAATTAGACTTCAAGCGCCGCTAATATGACCACGTTATGTACCCCAAGGCAGCTCCTGTATCAATAGGAAAACACGCTGGCAGGAGGAGGAAAGCGGCTTTACTGTGCCGTTGGAAATCTCTTACCTAGATTTCTTTTGTAATGAATTGGAATTTCAAGTGTAAACTGTGATGTTTGCTATAGCCTTCACTTTAATTAGACTACAGGGCGCTGCTAATATGACGCGGCTCTCCGTGAGACCACAGCCCCTTCAACTTGCAGTTACTGTAAAAGGTTTAATAATTTAAGACGTAAGTAAATATGTGTACTGCAGTAGATGGACGTCCGGAGTGTCCGTACAAGTGCATTAAGTGCATTCATAGTTACATCATCTATCTGGCACGCAAGAAACCTTCATAGCACGTCTCTCTGCAATATGGCTTTATATATATATATATATATATATATATATATACAGTCGGCCCCCGGCTTACGAGCACCCTGATTTACGAACAATTCGCCTTACGAGCGTGGATCAGGGAGATTTTTGTCCTCCGCTTACGAACAAACCTCTCGCCTTACGAGCAATTCGACGTGCCGGCCATTGAGTATGTAGAAATGTTCTCGTCTAATTGCGTCAATAAAATCGACAGTAGCGACATCATCAATCATTGGTAGATACTTGTGGCAGTAGCGTGAACGCTATTGGTCTTACAACGTCACACTGACTGTCTCACTCACGGTGTCTAAATATATTACCATTTAAGTGTAGTGTTTGTACAGCTAAAGGGAAAAACAGCTGACATGAAATTAAATGTGCCGATTGCAGGACAAAGAATTGTCATTGGTTTAAATGTGTGTTTTTTTTTAAATTAATTGTCAATACATTCCAACCGTTTAAAAAAAAAAAGTGCGAATAATTATCAGTCAGTCACGGAGATGCGAATATGCTATTGGTCGATTAAGGTCACCCGGTCTCACTCACGGAGATGCTATTGGCCGGCGTCACACGTCAATCACAGAAATGCCGATATGCTATTGGCCGAACGCCTTTATCTAGCTTGATGGGACAGGATGGAAGGAAGGAGAGAAAATTAGTGAAAAACGGAATGTTGTGAAGACTTTGCAAACTTTATCTGTTAGACATAGCTTCTAAAATTACTAGCAGCGGTAAAGAAAGAAATAAGAGGATGATGTTTTAGTATCTGCGTGATTTGCACCCTGACTGAAAGAGTTACTGTAACACTGTAAGACCAATAGCATATCTATCGCCGTTTTAACTTTGAGCGTTGGACTCTGCCCCCCTCTGCCTACACCCAGCTCAAGTCTCGTCGTTTCAAAGGTGAAAGCTATTAATCCATTGTATTTATTATATAATGCAAATGTACAGCAGATTATGTCACTCAATTTTAATATATGTATACAGTGTGTCGTTTTTACCTAAGGCTTCGGCGCGCGTTGCACGCATTCACGAATTAACATGGGTTTGGATTGCCCGCTATACGAGCAATTCGAGATACGAGCGTAGCCGCTGAACGGATTAAGTTCGTAACCCGGGGGCCCACTGTATATATATATATATACACACACACACACACACACACACACACACACACACACACACACACACACACATATATATATATACACACAGTCGGCCCCCGGCTTACGAACACCCTGATTTACGAACAATTCGCCTTACGAGCGTGGATCACGGAGATTTTTGTCCCCCACTTACGAACAAACCTTTCGCCTTACGAGCAATCCGACATGCCGGCCATTGAATATGTGAATATGTTCCTCGCTTAACTGCGTCAACAAAATCAGCAGATGCGTCATTTAAATCTTCAGTAGATACTTGTAGCAGTAACGTGAACGCTATTGGTCTTACAACGTCACAGTGACTGTCTCAGTCACGGTGTGTAAATATATTACCATTTAAATGTAGTGTTTGTACAGCTAAAGGGAAAAACAGCTGACATGAAATTAAATGTGCAGATTGCAGGACAAAGAATTGTCATTGGTTTAAATGTGTTTTTTTTAAAATTAATTGTCAATACATTCCAACCGTTTAAAAAAAAGTGCGAATAAGTATCAGTCAGTCACGGAGATGCCAATATGATATTGGTCGATTAAGGTCACCCGGTCTCACTCACGGAGATGCTATTGGCCGGCGTCACACGTCAATCACAGAAGTGCCGATATGCTATTGGCCGAACGCCTTTATCTAGCTTGATGGCACAGCTGGTTGGGATGGAAGGAAGTAGAGAAAATGAGTGAAAAACGAAAGGGAGGAATGTTGTGAAGACTTTGCAAACTTTATCTGTTAGACATAGCTTCCAAAATTACTAGCAGCGGTAAAGGAAGAAATAAGAGGATGATGTTTTAGTATCTCCGTGATTAGCACCCTGACTGAAAGAGTTACTGTGACACTGTAAGACCAATAGCATATCTACTTCGCCGTGTTGACTTTGAGCGATAGTCTCTGCTTACCTCCGCTTCCACCCAGCTCAAGTCACGTCATTCCAAAGGTAAAAGTCATTTATCCTTTGTACTTATTATTGAATGCAAATTCACAATAGATTATGTCTCTCAATTATAATATATGTGTACAGTCGTGGTGTTTTTACCTAGGGCTTTTGCGCGCGTTGCACGCATTCACGAATTAACATGGGTTTGGATTGCCCGTTATACGAGCAGTTCGAGATACGAGCGTACCCGCTGAACGGATTAAGTTCGTAACCCGGGGGCCCACTGTATATACACAGTATACATACATATATACAGTATACACACACATATACACACACACACACACACTTATTTCACCCTTAGTTGCCACTGTATAAAATATCGCAACTCACCTTTCAGCTACAGCCAGGAGTCTCTCTGGTCTGAAGGTTCCCTCTGTGTCGATGTACATGGCTTTACCTTCTCCGCCCCCTTGATCCATGGACAGCTATGCAATAGAAAAAGTAAACTATCATTATAAATGTAAATGTGAACTGGTGAATTATGTGCAAAGAAGGTGCTTCTTACTCAAGTGAGCACTTCTTGCTTCATTTTCAAATATTGGTAAATATACAAACACACTTTAGGATTAGGATTATTTAGGACCGGGGCATTTATTGCTGAGAGGTCCCAACTGTTACTGTCGACAAAGTGTCAAACTCCAGTCCTCGAGGGCCAACATCCTTCATGTTATCTACGTTTGATTTTGAATAATCTGGATCATTTTCAAGTTCCCACAGAATTTACTAAGAAGCTAATCATTTGAATTGTTTCAGAGCCTCGAAATCTGAGACCACGGTCCTTAGCTATCTTAAGGTATTTTTTACGAGTAAGGGTAGGATGAACGGGAGATTGACAGGCGGATCAATGCAGCGTCTGCTGTAATGTGGACTCTGCACCGGTCTGTCGTGATAAAGAAAAAGCTGAGTTGAAAGGCGAAGCTCTCTATTTACCAGTCGATCTACGTTCATGCCCTCAGCTATGGTCACGAGCTGTGGGTCATGACCGAAAGATATATCGGATACAAGTGTCCTTTAGATATACGGGGAGAAGCTTGTCATCCAGGACAGAGTCAGTGTCGAGCCGCTGCTCCTCCACATTGAGAGGAGAAAGGTGAGGTGGTTCAGGCATCTGGTTAGAATGCCTCCTGGACAGCTCCCCAATGATGTGTTTCGGGCATGTCCCACCAGGAGGAGGCTCCAGGGGCAACCCAGGACACGCTGGAGAGACTATGTCTCTAGGCTGGACTGGGGATCCTCCCGGGTGAGCTTGACGAAGTGGCCAGGGAGAAGGAAGTCTACTTTATACAATTTTTTTTTTTTCTGCATTTGCATTGCATTGAAATTTACTAATGCGAAAACAAGCATGCAGCAAAAGTCTAGCTTGGTTTATACTCAAAAGTCTAGCTTGGTTTATACTTGACGTGCCGGCACGCGTTTTGCAGCACTTGAATACTCGGAGCGGCTTTCCCCCGCAGACTGATGATATTCTCCCATAATAAATGGACTCTATACCATACAAACAACACTACTCTACTATATAAGAGAGGTAAAGAATCCCAGTAGATTCGATCGAAATTCTTCTAAGTGTTTTTAAACAAACTCTTCATCTCGCCACAACGTGGTGTTCGCCAGGAGTTGTTTACGGTATTTTTATCATGGCATTCTTTTTCAGACGAATCATGAAGATGTTCTTACCAGCAAAATGCCAGAAGACACACGTTGCGGAAAATCTGATTGGCGTGGACTCTGCGCGTAGGGGCGTGGTTGCCAAAATAACGTCACTTCATGTGCGGAATTCGCGGACATGTCAACCTTAATGTTACGGGTGGGTTCACTCAGGGGTCTTGCGCTCCGGTACCGGCCTGCTTTGTTTTTTTTCCCCTGTGTTTCCTTGCATTTTTTTTTTTAGGTGTGCCCCAGCAACGCAAGGATTGGTCGGATCCAGGAAGGCCCATGATTGGCTGCTGTTGATCGCACACATGCTATATATTGAGCTGAGATGGCAGACAACTCTCTTGTCCTCCTTTGCACCCAACCAGCCACGCAATTGTCCTGATATTTGTGGAAACTGAACAGTAGGGGTGAACCGCCGTTTTTGTTGTGCATTTTCTTTCCTCCTGTTTTTGGAGCTAGGGAGGTAAGCATATTGCCTTTTGGTTGTTTTGTTTGTTCGGTTAGTTTAGTTATTTCACAGACAGGATTGTTTTGTTTGTTGTTTTGGCCTTGGTTCACCCTGAGTTACTTTCTCCTATTTTTCAGTAACCCTTTTTTTCATGTAAATATATCTTTTGGTTTTCCACACCTGGTTTGTCGGCTGGCTGCTTGGGAGTTGGGGAAGGCAGGGCCCTTTGCACATGTTGTGTCCTAGGCCTCTAGACTGGGACATAACAACCTTGTCATGTCAACCTTAAACCAAGCTTAACACTTGAAGACAGGATAAATACAATAAAGATGAAAGATGGATGAAACAAAGTGAAAGACATTATGCAAGAAATTGATGTAATTATGAAAATGAATGCTTTTTGTAGATTTGGCAATTTCTTTCTTTTTCTTCTTTTTTTTTTAAATGTTGGATGGATTTGTCTTTAACTTCAGTCAGCTGGTAGATTGCACAACAGGTTTTTTTTATGTTTACATCAGAGACATAGTTTTACTATCGTGAAAAGTCCCCGGTTGTGAAAAATTTCTGGTTGCAAATATGATTTCGTTGTAGACTTCTGTGCATCGGCTGGCACATATAACACAAGGCACTGAAAGAGTTAACTATACCATTGGATGCTCTAAATTTGATGGAGGAATCGGCTCAAATCACATTGTACATAAACACATGATTAAAAAATAATAACGCGCTTGAGTTGAGGTTCAAGGGTCACAGCAAATGTAAGTATATGACATGTGAACAACTAGATCTTACCTGACACGTGACGGCGAGTGTATGGCACAGCTGAGTCTTCCCTGTCCGAAACTCTCCAAACATCTCTGTAATAGAACCAGTCTCGATCCCACCTCCAAAAGAAAGCAGTAATTAGACGAGGGGTGTCAAACTCATTCTTATCGAGGGCCACGTTGCAGTTACAGTTTCTGTCGGAGGGCCGGGATGACTGTGATAAAATACATTTTGGTTGTATTTGTCACACTTCCTACTAGTTTTGAAATCAGAGAGAGGGTGAGGGCAAAAAGCGCTTGCTTTTTCCCCCAAACAATTTCAAATTGACTTACAAATGTGACCGGAAACTTGAATTGGAATGGGCATTTCGCAGGCCGCGTGAGATGATGTGGTGGGCCGGATCTGGCCCCCGGGCCTTGAGTTTGACACCTGTGAATTACAGTAACTGTTAGTCTAATTCACAGGTGTCAAACTCAAGGCCCGTTGTTAGTCACTAACAACTCCTTTTCCAATGTAATGTGTAGTGTCTATGCACCTAGCACTGGCCAATTATGAAAAAATAATCAAATATTGTGATTGGTTGAAATCACAATTATTACAAACAATTATTCATTTGTTCTAATTCATTTTTTTATTCATTGTTTTAAAATGTGTGTTTATTAAACTGCAAAAACTCCATTAATGTATTTAAAACCATCATTACTACGTACCCTATTCAGTCTTGTATATTCAACACTTTATTCTTGATAATGTTTTTTTGGGTCAGGCACAGGATGACTATCAAACGTACGTAATTTATTTTCATTTAGCTGTATTGACATATTTGCTGCATTGCATCTTTGCACACATGCAAACCAATAATATGCATTGCTCTAATCTATCGTGTTTTTTCGTGCATTTTATGCCAAGCTATGACGAAACTGTCAAGATTGGCCGTGGATATGTGTGTGTGTATGTCTGTGTGTGGAAGTGCAGGAAAACTATAGAATAGAATGCCTTTATTGTCAATGTAAGGCTGGTATACAACGAAATTGGCAGCACCTTATTAAAGTAGTTTTGTTTTGTTTTTTGCTAAGTGATATACGTTGCAATGTTATCTTTAACAATGTAGAAAAAACGTTTTGTTTGCCCTTTATCAATCTCAAAAGTGTTGTACGAATTTACATTTGTTTACAGAAATATTTGCTGCAAGGCACACATTTGAGATTTTTGTCATGGATACGCCACACTGGACTATAAACTGCAGGTCATAACATTAGATATTTATGCAAAAAGATGATATATGGAAGAGCTTACATTTTTTTTTTGTTATTGTCTGCCAACAGCAATATCTTCTCTTTAACAGACTGAACATGCCTGCATGTTTAATCCCAACATATTTAAAGAAGATGGATGGATGGATAATTTCAGCTCCAACAGAACACTGTTAAATAGTGGTTCAAAATCTAAATACTGTACTTGAAATGTATCTTCTTTTGTCTCCCTTTGTTTATAGATTATTTTAGTGAACATAAAAACATATTGCACAAAACTCATACAGTGATCCCTCGCTCTATCGCGGTTCATCTTTCACAGTTTCGATGCTTCACAGATTTTTTACAGTGTGGATATTTTTTACAGTGCATTGTGCTCTGAATCCTGATTGGCTCAGGGGCTTTATTGTTGTCTAGAAAAGCTCACGTTCGTCTCTCCAGTAACCGCCTGTGCGCGCACACCTTAAGAACCTGCTAGTAAGTACAATGATTGACACCTTGGTCTCTGGGAGCCATCACGTGACTCATAGGCGTGCCGACACTAATGTAGGCACAAAGGTAGAAACGGAGAAATGCACAGCTTTAGAAAACTGACTTTTACATAGACTTCATCATAATTTAAAATTTCAATTGTATTGTTATAAGAGGCTTCATTTTAATTCGATGTCCGGGCATATCCGTTTATAAAAATATTTTTGCTCAGAAAAAGAAAGAGCGCCAACAACTACCTATGACAATGTTCTTCTCTTGGAAAAAGACTCCTGCGCCTTCAGTAGAAACAGACACTAAAGCAGAGCAGCACAGCTGGGACTGTGAAATATGTGACTGACAATGTTTCCAACCTTGAATTAATATATTACAATTATTATTTTAAATAAATTTTGGGCTTTAAAATATATTGTATATTGCATTGTAAAATAATAAAAAATAAAGCTGATTACTTCACGGATTTCACTTTGCACGTGCTATTTTTGGAACGTAAACCACCGCGATAAACGAGGGATCACGGTATACAAACGTAAACATAAAATCATATATACTGTATATTTACACGTCACAAATTTAATCAAACTTTTATACAAGCTCTTATTCAATTTAAACATATAATTTTAAAATATTTTAATAATACGGATATTTGTAAAACTCTTTATGAGCACAGCCATTGATTCAAATCTTTTCAGTTCTATTCTATAGTTGTTCCATAAATTGACACCTTGAACAGGAACACACATGTGCTTGACCGGTGTATTGTCTCCTGGTGGCTAGCAAAAAAAAAACAAAAAATAAAAAAACTGATAAACCACACTGGACTATAAGCCGCAAGGCTCAAGGAAAATGTTGCGACTTATGCTGCGTGCACACCGAACATGAAAATTTGCGCCGCTACGCTCATATTCGCGGGGCTTTCTGTTGCTGTTGTACTTTTTGGCTACTTTTTTGTCATGCGAGGAGAGGAGAGGGGAGTGGAGCGAACTTGCTCTGCACTTTACGGTAGACCCGGAAAGAAGACCATTGCTGAGCGCTTTCACTTTTCTGGGATGCAGCAGAGCCAACATTTTCTACAGCAACTTTATTCTTTTTTAGACTGTGTGTCCCTCGTTTTGTGGCAATACTCGTCTGCCAAAAAAAAAAGTTTCAACGTCACAATCAAGTGGCCGATACCGTGCTAAATACTGAGCTGTCAATGCTGCACTATCGTTAGCTTAGCACAGTAACTAGGGTTCAACAGCTGTTAAAAAACGGACCAAACGCTGCACATACCAGTTGTCCCAAATTCTCCCTTCCGCCTTTCTACAAGCCAGGTGGGTGTTCTTACTTGGCTCCGTTTTGTATTGAAAGCTCAGTTGGCCGTGTTGGATAGTTCCCGGCGACCGCAAAGCGGCCGCCATAATTCATTCCTGCCCCCTGCGTGAGACGTTAAATGTTCTCAAAGTTGGCTGATTGGCTGTCGCGACGCGAATAAAGTTAAAAAAAATTAACTTCACGCGACAGGCGAAATTTCGCTTTGCGTGATGTCGCACGGAGATTTGCATCGCTCCATTTGCGTCCATTGCGTCACCCAACACGCCATCCAACCCAGTTGCGTGAACTCCATTGACTACTATACAAAACCGTCCGCTTTTTCGCCTTGTTCGCGTTCGGTGTGCACGCAGCATTATAGTCCGAAAAATGTTTTCTTTTGAGATTTTATTTTTAGGCAAAATCGCCCAGCCCCAATACTATTATACTAATGCTCACAAAATATTCAAATTATACATTTTTTTGGCACTTTTCTCCCATAATTTCTAGATTATTTTCAACCAATTCAAACAGTTCGAAGCTCAAAATAAGCGAGTTTTGCATCACTTGTCTGCCACTCAAATTTGGGAATTTGCACCTCATCTAAACATAGAATCACTAAACTGAAAATTAATCTCCTGCCAACGGTCCCAAATGGCTTTTGAAAAGTTATGAATAATTTCAAACTGGTTTAAGAAAAACAAAAAAAAAAAAAACTTTTAGGGGCTGATAGGGATTCACTGCATTTACATTAATTTCGATATTTTAGTAAAATATATAAGCATTAAAGACCAGTACAGTGGAACCTCCAGATACAAATTTAATTTGTTCCGGAGTGCAGTTTGTACCCTGAACAAACCTTTAATGAATCACATTTTACATGTAACTTCCTAATTTGTTCCAAGCTCGAAATAAAAGCCATACAGTGGCTAAGTAGAGTAAAGTAAAGTAAATGATATGTAATTTAAAAAAAAATGGCAAAAACTTGGCATACACAGCTAATTAAAAAAAAAGAAGCCTACTTAGAATCAAGTACATTATTTACTTCTAAGCAAATTTTAATCAATTAGCAGTCAAAATTTCGTCTATGGCCATCTGAACCAAATTTATTCGGATTTTTCAAAATGTGTCTCAATTGACAGCTATTACGGTATATATTAGGAATCCGGTGAGAAACTCAAAGCCATTTCACACTGGTAAATAATATATTCGAGTGATTGAAAAGCAGAGGCTTTTGTCACGCAAACAAATGGGAAACATTGCCATCTAAAGGCTTTTAAGGTGGAATTGAAAGCTGAACTCTCGAGAGCGCGCCACAATGCTAACTTTGGCATCGTCATCACATCTCCATCCTATAGCAAGCGAGGAAATCCTCCAGCAGCGGCCTAGAAGGGCGGCAATCAGTTGAGGCTGCTGTTAAGGCAGTGCTTCTCAAATAGTGGAGCGGGCCCACCTGGGGGCACAAGATGTGATGCCGGGGGGGGGGCGTGGATGATCCCAGGAAGAAGGCTTTGTTTTGTCATGTGGAATGTAATTGCAAGTAATAATTTTCATCATTTTCTTTTAGTTTCAGTTTTCCGGTTTAGAATAAGCTGTTAACCCGTATAAACGCGATAAAAATAATTAACGGTTGATGAAAGTTGATTTTATATTGCGTTTTTCTGTTGTTAATGTTAAAAAGGATACATGTGTAGGTATACTTAACAATTTTCATCAATAATCTTATTTATAGTCAGTACATCAACTGGGGGGATGCAAAAAGTTTTCTCTTTTCTAGGGGGGGCCTGGCAAAATATAGTTGAGAAACACTCGTACTTTACCTTTCAAAAAATGCGATGCTCAGTAGATGTCAAGCAAATGACAGAAAAAAATGGCTGTAAACAATCATTTTAATTCTATTTGAACTTTATTTGATAAAAAAAAAAACACGAAAACATTGAAACTTTAATTTTCATCAGATTTTTCTTAGAAAAAATTGGCTGTAAACAGTAGCTTTAATTCCATTTGAACGTTAAATAAAAAAAACTGAAAACATTGAAACTTTAATTTATCAGATTTTTCTTTGAAAAAATGGCTGTAAACAGTAGTTTTAATTCCACTTGAATTTTAATAAATAAATCCAAAACAAACAAATAGAATTGATCAGATTTGATTAATGCAACTATGGATGCAAATGGACCGAAGGTGAGGTTAACCAACACCACAAAAAATGCCTTGTTACCCAGGCGTTTGCATCCACACTGCGGGAAAGCCCTCTTTTAGTGCATTAGGGAAGTGTTGGGCAGCGCGCACATCAGCGGTGGCAGCTTCCCCATGTCGTACCAGGGAATGAATACAAGCCCTCCTTTTATATTTATCGAAGCACCCAAG
>NC_142388.1:15365243-15367743 GCF_059441005.1 Hippichthys cyanospilos | reverse complement strand
CTCATGTTGTGTTTTATTCAAATGGGAATTTTGACATTCAGGTTTTGTTTTATTTTGTTTTGCATTCTTTTATATGTGAAGTGATTTTCGTGATATGAAGGGGAAAAATGTACAGAACACAGTCAAGAGTATGCTTGAAATGAAAAAAATGTTACATGATTTTTTTTTTTTTTTTTTTTTTAAAAGAACGCTTAACATGGGCTCAGAGATATCAGATTTGTGGCTTCCGAAAAAGAATAAAAAGAATTTGTCTATTTTGATAATTTCCTTCTGCTTTTTAAGTCATTTTAAAATACATGCCATAAATTTCTTTTTTTTAAACAAACATTGCCCAATATATCGCAATACATATCGCAGTACGCCTTTGCTGTATCACTATATATCGCAATACACTTTCAAGACCCAATATCCAGCCTTAATACTTACCCACATGCAATATCTATCGGGGCGGGGTTTTTCTGGTCTCCATTGTTGTTTGATTTGAAGAACCAACTTCACATGCCATACTGCTAGAGAGCAGTGTTACTTTCTGTATGCAGATGCTTGGCAAAGCGGGCAGTTCAGTTGTTGTGAACATAAAGTTGTTACGAGTTGAAACAAAGGTGGAGTTATTATTCAAGTTAACACTGGTAGCAGAGGATGGCTAGTATCTATAGAAATTGATGAAGGAAAACCTTACAAAAGTTGGAAAAATGAAGTCAGGATTTGGACAATCGCCTCCGACTTGGAGAAAAAAAAAATATGAAGCTGGCTTTAACGGCGTGCAGTGACACAACATTTGTGAACATTAAGTCAGCGTGAAGAGGATATTTGGCAGATACAGGAGGGTCATGACGGAGGGCATCAGCCAGGAAACGATGTATGTTACAGACCAGCAACTTCAAAAAGGCAAGACTGTGTGATTGAAGACTCTACAAAACAGTACAAATCCTCTTGAAAAGTACGGCCGGTGATCAAAATGCGCAGCGTGCCAAAGTACGTTTAACTGGGCTAAAGATTGCCTGCACAAAGATGAGAGTGTCAAGAGAGACACACCTGTTGTCTGCTATGGAAGACTTTGGGCAGAAGGACAGCAGCATGATAGAAGTGTCAATTTAAAGACTGACCAGATTTAACATTCAAAAATCCTGAAAATGGTATTCAATAAACAGCATATGTTTTGGGACGTGCTGGAAAAGTGACTGGAAAATACAAACACTGGTACAGTTTGGAGCTGCTTGAGTGTTGGAGTTGCTGGCACCAATGAATCTGCAGATGTGACGCAGTTAGAGGCTTTTCAAATCCAGGTGAATCAAAATGAATCATGCAATGCAAATGAGACATATTTGTGACAAAAGAGGTCTTATTTGATGACGCCAAGACAAGTGAAATACAAAATTGGAAACAAAATGATGTGTTTGAGGCAGTTGAGGACAAGGGACAAAAGTGTGTATCCACACGATGGGTGTATACGCTGAAAGAGACCATGACTGGATTTGTACCAAAAGCAAAGCTTGTGGCACGAGGATTTGAGGAGCTGCAAGTTACAGAGCTATGGAAAGATTCACCAACATGTGAGTCGTTGAGGCTTCTTATGGCAGTGACTTGTCAAAAACAAATGTCAACTTAATTCAATAGACATTAATTCATCCTTTTTACAGGGCATGGAACGGTCTAGAGATGATTTTGTTAAACCTCCTCCCAAAGCTAACAGTGCACATACACCTTGGAAGTTGAAAAAGTGTGTGTATGGTTTAGCTGATGCCTCTGGTGTTCTGGCTTGTCATGTTGATGATTTCATTTGGGGAGGAGAGTCTCCAATCTTTGAGATGGCAGTTATGACACATCTTAAAGCCAAGTTCAGCATTGGTCGTGAAGCTCAAGATAATTTTTCTTTGGTCAGTTTCGATTTTGTAACATCTGATGGAAGAGTAAAAATATACCAAGACACATACATCGAGCATTTACAACCTATACAAACCATTCGTGAAGCAAACAGAGTACTGGGAAAAGATGACTGCTTGAAGTTGCTTGCATTCACTGATGCGTCTTTTGCAAACCTCTCTGATGGAGGTACTCAAAGTGGCCACTTCAACAGTTTGATGGGTGAAAATTGACTATTTTCTCCAATTTCCTTGCAGTAATAGAAAATTAAGAGAATTGTCAGGAGTACACTTGCAGGTGAAACACAAGCTACTATGTGTCTGAGGGAATTGACAATGCAATTTTTCTGTCAACATTATTCTCTGAGGTCTATTCTGGTAATACAGATTGACCTGTACCAATAATCTGTTTCACTGATAATCATTCTCCTATGGAGGCATTGGTCTACCAAGTCTGTTGTTGAGAAAAGACTTCGCTTGGAAATCAGCTTATTATAGAGCTGATCCAAACAAAGAGTTCAACAGGTGCTATGGTAATACTGGCTGACTGTCTAACTAAACAGAAGCATCTCCAGGCTCTCTATGAAGGACATTGCACAATCAAGTGAATCATAAAATTAGTTGACGCTGTTCACTTC